>NW_007258424.1:366817-370114 GCF_000164805.1 Carlito syrichta
CGCGAGGAGGCGGGGCCTGGGGTGTGTCGCCTGGGCAGCAGTGGCCCGCCACGTGCGCACAGCCACCCCTCACCCCTCGTTTGTTTCGCCAGCCGCTCCACCCGCAGCTCCACCCACACACAGCACAGCTTTGACTCTGGTGTTGACCACATGAGGTTTCTGGCTGTGTGCCGGTTAGTCTCTGGCCCTGGCTCTCACTACCTTGTGTTCTTTAAGCGCAAATGGAAGAGGGAGGGAGCTGGAGGAAACAGGCCGGTGGCCGCTCTGTCTGGAAGGAAGGAAGCAGATTTTTTTTTTGTAAGAAAGTCAGAATGCAGCCTGAAGCCGTCTGTTGTTCAGAAGCCTTGTCGTCTCTGAAACCCTAGTCCGCCCTGTAAGACAGCACAGAGCGGTAATTAAAGTTCACGGCTGCGGCCCCACATCCTCTGTCCAAGAAAGCAGGAAAGAGAAGACAGCTTTGTCTTCTGTCAATAAGTAGTTTTAAAGGTGGCATCGCTAGTTTCAAGGGTAGGAAAACGGTTTTTAGAATAAGAAACATGTAGACCTGAGAAAGTTGCTTATTGAAAAGGAATTCATTTTCTCAGGCTAAAGGCGACGTTAAAGTGCTTTATGCCAAACTCAGCGTATAAAAGTAATCCTGTCTTGCGTGAATCATGGCCCAGGTGATAGGTGAGCCATGGTCGTGTTACTTAGGAGCGGCATTTTCTTCTGTTCTGGTTCTCAAGGGGGAGCCTGAGGATGTGCAGGACATCCCCACCCCAGAATCTGCCCCTAGGAGGGCTCTGGCTGCGGGTTTGAGCCTGACTCTACCAGATGACGACAGAAGCGATGACAGCAGCCCGCCGTCAGCCTCCCCTGTCGACTTGGAGCCGAGGCGCCATGCCAGCTATAAGGGAGATGCGGGTGAACACACGGCATTGCTAGGTGAGCAGCTCACACGGTAAAGCAACACATGTCACCAGTAGGCGGGAGAAATTTAATGCATAGAATGCAGGAAAGCGTGAAGGAACATGGAGAGCATCACCCACACCTAGAGGCGCCATTTTCACAGTTTGATAGATCTCTCTCCAGATGTTCTTCTGGAAATTGAAGGATGTTTAAGGATGGGGGAATATCATTTAAATGTGCTGAAAGGTAACCTGCTTTTGTCACTTAATGTATGATGCTCTTTCTTTATTAGTAAATAGATAATTTCATACAGTTGTGTAATACTACATCTTGGGTTTCTGCAGTTTCTATAAGCTATTAATGGTAGCACTTTGAGGTCACATGTGTATCAGTAGCAGTATTATCAGTAGCACTTTGAGGTCACATGTATATACTACCTCTTGTCTAATTTGTTTTCTGTCATTCTGATAGGTGAAAATACAGTGAATTACATTTGTTTGATTAGTAATGAGGTCACCCTCTTTACCCTCAATACTCTAATGAATTGCTCATTTCATCCCTAGCCTATTTTTCTATGGAGATACTATTTATTTATTTATTTTTGAGGTGGAGCCTCACTCTGTCACCCTGACTGGAGTGTAGTGACAACTCTCCCGGCCACCGCAGCCCCGACCTGCTGGGCTCAGGCGATCCTTCCACCTCAGCCTTCAGAGTAGCCAGAACTATAGGCACGCATTACCACGCCCAGCTAATTTTTTAATTTATTGTAGAGATGAGGTCTCACCATGTCGCCCAGACTGGTCTTGAACCCCTGAGCTCAAGAAATCTCGCCTTGACCTCCCAAAGTGCTGGGATTATAGGCTTGAACCACTGTGCCCGACCCTATTTTTTTTTTTCATATTGAATCTTAAGAGTTTTTATATACTGAAAATATTGTCTTTATGTTTTGTATATTTTCTCCCCATTTTATGTATCCTTTGACTTTGCATTGTATTTTGCTAGTTAGAAATGAACTCGTGTAGTTTTGTTTCCCATTCTTTCAGATTCTGCCTTTGATGGCATGCCAACTTAGAAAGGTCTTTCTTATCTTAGGATTAGAAAGGTATTGACCTATATTTTGCTAGTATTTGTGGTATTGTATTTAACATTTAAATCTTAATCCATATCATTTAAGATGTCAGGGGAGATTTAACTAACCTCTTTTTTCACAAATGTTTAACCAGTTGTCCTAATATTGTTCAGTAAATAATAACTGCAAAGAATTATTTTGATATTTGCAAGACAAATTTCTTCATCTTTGTTCTTTAAAAAAAAATTTGAGCTATTCTGCATTTTTTAAAAGATTAATTCTGAGATCATTTTGCCAAGTAGAAGAAAATCTCATTAGAATTTTTATTGGAATTGAATTAACTTACAGGTTATTTTAACTGGGAAGAATTGATGCTTCTAATTTTAAATGTTGCCTTCGTGGAAGAGGAAGCATATTTTTCCAAAACAATAACATTCAAACTAAATCAGTTTCTTTTTAACATGTTTAGGATCTGTAGGCAAAAGTAGGTAGAAATATTAGAACCTAAGTTTAAGCCCATATCACAGGAAGAAAGAAGACATTGTGAAGGAGAAAGGGGCAGCGGATTTCAGAGGATTATGAAATTGGAATGGCTGATTTGTTGCAAACATTCTCTTACCCAGCTCTCCAGTCAAAATGACCGCCTTACAAGGCACGTGCTAGTGCTTAAATGGCTCTTAGTTTTGGGATTCCCATTCTGTTGAGCCATAGTGCATACCAGTGTGATTTGGGGCGTTGCCATCAGACTCCAGAAGGAAAACTAAATTTGCTTTCTTTAGTAGGAGACATTCAGAGGCTTAAAAGCAGTCTCCGGTTGTTTCTGCATCCTTGTTACCTGTAAGGCATTACAGTTTAGATCTAAGATAACATAATTTGAAGTAGCAGATAGAAATAAAGAAGGTGGGGGGAAAAGCTAAGTCTACAAAGCTGCAGTGTCAGACACACTGTGAACCGGCTGGACTCCCAGACCTCCTGCCAGTTCTGTCCCATTTGGGGCTCACATTCTATTTTCTCTCTTTGTCCCAAGTATTGTTCATCAGTAAATTGACAGATAATTTATATGGTAATGTTCTTTCTACCTTTTAACAGTAACAGTATAAATTGGAAGACATTAAGTTAGAAAAATCAGTTATTTTAGGCAGGCTTTAACACTTCCAGGACATAGCCGGGCTCAGTGGCTCAGCCTGTAATCCCGCGCCTTTGGGAGGCTGAGGTGAGTGGATTACCTGAGCCCGCGGGTTCGCGACCCACCTAGGCAACTTGGCAAGACCTCATCTCTACAATAAATCAAAAATGAGCTGGGCGTGGTAGCACGCGCCTGTAGTTCCAGCTACTTGGAA
>NW_007258424.1:370604-372207 GCF_000164805.1 Carlito syrichta
AGTAAATTGAAGAGAGCATTGTATAGCTCGGGACTACAGTCACTACACAACGTATAATATACCTGAAAGCTGGTAAGAGCAGATTTTAAGTGTTCTCACCACAAATAAATGATAAGTATATGAGATGATGCACAGTTAATTAGCCATTCCACAGGGTATACATATTTCGAAACATCATGTTGTACAGTACAAATTTGTACAATTTTTATTTGTCAGTTTAAAAAGTAAATAAATTTTTTAAAACGGGAAACATTTAGTAAGATTCCTTACGCTATTTCACCATTAAATAAAATTTTTAAATGGGCCAAATTTTTAAAAGGTTTTTGGTTCTGCTGTTGTTTTTAAGGAAGTCTTCCATTGTAAGAAGCCTTCTGTGCTAAAGTGATTTGTACTCTCGGTAATCCGAATGTAAATACCAGCTTCTCCTCTTCCCTGGCATCTGTAAATTGGGGGTCACAACACATTAATTAATGTCTACCTTGTGGGGTACGTAGTGCCCGTTAAATGCTGGCTTGTGTTTTCAGTGGAAGTAGTGTCCTTGACACCATAGCTACTTGAACACCTTCTAGTGCCACCATCTCAGACTGTGTCTCTTTTTATAGCACCATGGTCGGATTATTGTTGGCTAGGCTGATACTAGAAAAGTTCTCACACCATTTATGAGGAGGGCAATTATCTGTTTTTCTTGTTGACTGTATTTCTGGGATTACTTGTCATTTTTGCATGTATTTAAATTTTTTCAATTTTAATTTTAAATTATTTAAATAAATATTCACTTAGGTTTTTGTCATCTTGACTTGCCGTCTCCAAATGAGTAGCGGTGTGTGTGTGTAATCGAAGTCTGGAGTATGCTGCCCTCCTGACGTGCTGGCTCTTGTTGCTGTGTTGCAGAAGCTGGCAGGAGCGACCCTCATTGTGGCAGCCCCGTCTCCTAGCGCGTGTGCCCACCAAGCTGTCCCAGCAGAACTCTGGCTTGAACTAAAGGACATTTTTATTTTTTTTACGTTAGCACATAGTTTGTATATTTGAAAATAATGTACATTATTTTACCTTTCGGATTCTGGTTTGATATACAGAGGGCTAAGATATTTTATTCTAAAGAGACTTTTTGATTAGTCTTCATATATTTATCTACTAAAATTTAGTGTTTACGATGAACATTGTGTTTCAGACTATTACAGAGGTGTTGACTAGGGAAGGTACCCAAATTAAAGGACGGGTGGTGTTTTGAAGTATTAGTCTAGCTGCTATGTTACTAGAGAAACAAGGGTAACTCGTTTTTATTTCTCAAGGTTTTTAGCAAAATGCACCAGTTTTAGGCTAGTTGATAATGAATTCCATGGGCTTTCCCTGGAAGAGAGACCTTTTCAGAACTTTAAACTTGTAATGAGATGAGAATTCTACAGCTTTCTTGCGTATCTGTATTGTAAGTAGAGATTTCAAAATCTGCACTTTTTCTTTGTTTAGAATTATGAGAAAAGCACTAGATAACTTTAGGATTTGCATTTTTCCCTTATGATCTAATTCTTGTGACAACTTGATGGGGAGGGAAATTTGTCCATTTGTTCCTCCAAATAAAAAGCTAAAATTCTGTGCTGCACAT
>NW_007258424.1:372227-382421 GCF_000164805.1 Carlito syrichta
AACATTCAGTTCTTTATTGCCTTGTTCAGGAAAATGAGTGGGCCTACTGTGTGTGTGTGTGTTTTAATCAGTATGTCACATTGGTTTCTGTATTCTTTATAATTACAAGGGCGATAGATGGAGAATTTTGATTTTTGTTGTTGGTACAAAGTCATCAGTTTTCCGGATTCGTTTTAAAGCACATTTAATACCATGATCTTGCTCAACCGTGTCTCCTTTTGTCTCCTTTTATAAACTCATTTGCTGTTCTCACTTGTAGGTCAGAGGAGCGGACTGATGCAGAGCTTGGGAGACCGCTCTTGAAGCGTTACCCGGTGATTCACTCACATGCACGCCCTTTCTCGCTTCTTGGAGTCAGAAGTCAAGGAGTACGAGGCAGTTATTTTTTAGAGTGTGGAATCGTAATCCTCTCTTGCTTCTGGTGCCTCTGTATATATTTTGTGGGTAAAAATAAGTGTTTATTGAGAAAAATATGATGCAAGAAAATATAAAGGATTTATCCTTATAGCCACGTCTAGAATAGGTGGATTTATTTAGCTTAGTTTCTCAAGCTGTTTACTAGTCATGCTTTGATTCTAACGACTCATTGTGAAATATTTGGTTTTCCTGAAATAAACTCTACAGCCAGATTCAGCAAGAGGAGCTGCTGAGGTAAAACATTAGTCCTGCTTCGTGCACTCGTTTTGTTTTAGCAGACGGCCTCCACCTTGGCTGTCTAGGAGGCCATTGTCTTTGACTCTATGTTCTGTTGTTCAGCGTGACTAGGCAAATACATCCTGATTCCATACCAGTTAGATTGTTTGCTCTTTGTCCTTTAAGAAATACTAGAAAAGAATGTTTTAACTAATAATTCTTCCAGTAGCCAATAAAGCCAACTGTTCAGAAGAATACTGTGACACAATTGCTTTGGATAGTCACAGAAATTGGATTTCTTAATCAGCTGTCAAATATAGCTTTCCTTAATTCAAAAGTTTGACGCTGAATGATAAATTGATTGAAGAGGTTGGAATAAGTAGAGTCTTATTCTCTAGAAATGTGAGTCTTTAGTAGCAAAAATAAATGAGCAAAAGAAGAAAATGCTTCATTGCCTTGAAGAGCTTTCTTTGATAGAAGTTTTATATGTATATAGATGGCAGTCAACGTGATAAAGAAAGCACAAATACTACCAGCAATTTTGCAGAAGCTTTGAGGTTGCCTGGGTGATGGGGGTGTGTAAGCGAGGAGCACAGCAAGTCAGAGATTGAGCCCAGCTGTGTTCTTTATCACAGGAGTCACTTTGCTGTTCGTCATCGTCACGGGGCCACGTGTTCTCACGCGGCAGCCGCGCCACAGCCGCCCGCGCCCCGGCCCGCTGCTTCGCTGCTTCGCTCCTCCCCGTGTTTGGATCGGCCTTCTGGGCTTCCCGGCAGGAAACCGCCAAGGGCCAGGGAGCGGTGGGCAGGTGATCATTTCCTCCGGGCTGTCTTTTGGGGGTTCCGCGCACGGGCCCTTCCTGAGGGGACCCCGGCGGCTGCTGAGGAGTGATGACCGTGAAAGGCCGAATTGCAGCGTCTCCCTCGCAGCTGCTCTCCGGGGCACGCGATGACAAGACCTCCTGAAGCGAACCGCTGTCTGACCTCAGCAGCCTCGGGGCTGGGCTGCGCGCGGGCCTGGCGTGGCGAAGAGAAGCCTCCCGGGGAGCCCAGCGGCCTTGCGTTGCCCCTTGCCTGAGAGCCGGCGCTTCTCTGTGTGCCTCGAGACGCACTTTCCCAGTCAAGGACTAGTAGAATCGCGAAAAACAAGAGACCTTCAGGGACAGGCCTGTGTCCCTGTGCCCTGGAATCCCCGGTGTCACCCAGTCCCCCCTGAGCACGTTAAGGTTTATTTGCTCAGTGAAGGCTGACATTAAGTCCTTATGTATGTATTGCTCATTGGAATTTAGGATTATCTTAGAGAGAGATCACTTAGAATGCTATTTAAAATAGACATACGAGCCATTATTTTCCACCGGAAGATGAATCATTCAGTGTGCTACTTAAGGTGTAAGTGTATATGTAACTCTGCAAGAATAAGATTTGGCAGCATTCCTGTAGTTTTTAAATGAATATAGTAAACACTGCTAGAATTGTTTGAAGGTTATATTTTAGGATCCCAAACTATCTTTTGAAATAACTTTTCTTTCTACTCTAAGATGTTACTTTTTTTTTGTTTTAAACAGGTGTTTTGAAAATACTAAAACTAGAAAATGGAAACAGAGAATCCAAGAATTGAAGGTGTTTTGTTTAACATGACAGACAGTTAAATTAAACTTGTTTGATTACACTTAAAAGCTGACTGTAGTTATTGAGTCCTGAGATTATCGTTTCTTTTTACTTTAGGTAAATTTTTTTCAAGAGTCTTTTGTTGGTATTGTAAATGTAATCTTGACTCCATTTGTTTTTTGGTTTTTGGGTTTTTTTGAGTCAGAATCTCACTCTGTCACCCAGGCTGGAGTGCAGTGGCACACTCATGGCCACTGCAGCCTCAACCTGCTGGGCTCAGGTGATCCTTCCACCTCAGCCTTCCAAGTAGCTGGAACTACAGGCACGCTCCACCACGCCTAGCTAATTTTTTGGTTTATTGTAGAGACAAGGTCTCACCAAGTTGTCCAGGCTGGTCTGGAACCCATGGACTCAGGCAAGTTGCCCCGACCTCCCAAAGTGTTGGGATTACAGGCTTGAGCCATTGTGCACGGCTTCATTTTTTTTTTTTTAATAAAATGTTCTCTAAATACAGCCACTTCTTTGTTAAGCTATTTGTTTGAAATAAATTTGAAACAATCCTTCCTTTTTCAAGTAAACACCAGTTCCTTGATTTTGATCCTCCTCATTTATGGAGTCCATATTTGAGAATCTGCCTCACGAAAATATATTTGTGACCCCCAAATTATCAGGTATAGCACTTCTGTGGTCATTTTCAGACAAGTGGACAGCAGGAAATAAGCCTTGTCGCCAACACACATGTTCCTAACAGAGGCTGAAGGAGGGATGCTCTACCTTGCTTCAACTCTCAGGCTGCAAGCAAGTGCCCTTCTCAGGGTCTATTTAGTACCACCTTTTTTGCACCTCTGTTGGCAATTTATTTGTCTCACTCTGTCACCCAGGCTGGAGTGCAGTGGCACACTCATAGCCACTGCAGCTTCGACCTGCTGGGCTCAGGTGATCCACCATGTTGGGCTAATTTTTGATTTATTGTAGAGATGAGGTGTCACGAAGTTGCCCAGGCTGGTCTGGAACCTGTGAGCTCAGGCAATCCTCTCATCTCGGCCTCCCAAAGTGCTAGGATTATAGGCGTGAGCCACTGCGCCTGGCCTCTGTTGGCAATTTCATTGCTTAAAATGGCCCCCAAGCATAGCGAAGTGCTGTCTACTGTGCAGCAGGGCTATCATATACCTTATGGACAAAACACATGTTATATAAGCTTCATTCAGGCATGAGTTACTGCTGTTGGCTGAGTTCAATGCTATATTACACAGAATCAGTGGGTCCTGGAACCCACGGCTGGGTGGTTGAAACTGCCTAAAAGGACTTCAGGAATGAACTTTCTTTGCCCAATGCTAACATGCAAAACAGAGATGCTCCCCTCTTTTATTTATTTATTTTTTTTTAATCAGGGGCTCTGTTGCCCAGGCTGGGGTACAGTGGCACAATCGTGGTTCAACACAGTCTCAAACTCTTGGGCTCAAGCTATCCTCCCTCCTCAGCCTCCCAGGTAGCTGGGACTTACAGACATGTGCCACCCACTCTGCCTGAATGTCCGCTTTTAGGCATTGAAAGAAATCATTGTTGCTATCATTTTAGTTACCTGAAGGCATACCTCTGATACATAGGCTTAGGTCATTATTTTCTCTCTTACTTTTGTAAGAATAACTGAATTTGTTACAAGTCTAGTACTGTTCTTTCTCCAGAGTTCTAAGATTGAAACTCTTATTTATCTTAACAACCATTAGGCTTGATTTCCTGTAGCTTTTGCTAAGTGTTGGATTAGAGGGCAATTCCTGTTGAACAGATTATCTCCTATAAATATGCTTTGGAAGTGCCTTAGTACTTTTCATGATTTTTTTCATGATTTCTTAAAAAAAAAAACAGGCAATAGTGTTGATTTTAAAAAAGAACTTTAATGGAAGGCACTGTTGTCCAAAGTTACATGAAAGGTTAAGGGCCCACATAAGTGCCACCTTGCGCTGGTACTTCTCAAACCCGCACCGAGGATGCTGATCCCACTGGTATGATACTGCCTCCCAAAGCACTGGCTGATGTTTTTCCTTACAACAAAACAAAAAAATGGCTTAGACTAATAACAGAAGAAGGTCTTGGGAGGAGAAATACAAAACTATACCAGCTACTACAGCCTAGAAGGTTCCTAGGAGTTCTTATGTCTATAAGAGCCCCCCACCAAATGCATTTATTCTGTGGTCTTTTAAGTCCCCACGACCAAGATAAAGTTACAGGCAAATCCCTGGTTCCAGACTGTGCTCTGAGAAGAGGTACATGCATAAGTAGATTCAAGAACCAAACTTCTGTGTGCCACTTGATAATTCAAAAACACACAACTACTTTCAAAGATAGGATCACAAATTCTTAATGTCTTAATTTACTCTCATTAACTACTTTTGACATTGAGACCTTAGAAAACTGGATTCCGGTTTATCAGAAGCCTGTAGCTTCCCTTTTAAGCGGAAATGGGTATTTTGCTCATTGGCACTTAAAAAAATCTCATCTACTTTTTGCAACAACTTATTGGGGGATAACCGTTCTTCCTATGATAGTTATTCAGCAAGACACCTAAAAGATACATTTTCCTAAGTTCTTACCAAAAATTCATCTCAAGGAAAAAGTCATCCAGGGAAAAGCAAAACTTGGCTTTAAGTAGATAAAGTGTTGTTTATATACATTAGACCAAGCAATCCACTCGGCTTAAAGAGTTGTAAAATGAAATCACAGTACAGCTGGACAATGAGCGAACGGGGTGGTGCTGAAGAAATATTACTTGGACAGTTTGGTCTCAGAAGGTGTCTCCCCAGTATCCAATGTCTTCAACAACCGGAAAAGACCTGCAGCTTCTCGTATCCGACTGAATTCAATACAGAATGCTTGCACTTCTATAAACAAGTCCTGTACATTAATAATTTTGTTACGGATCAAGGATTGGAGGAAAACACATACAAGACGCACCAAGCGATTCTGAAAAAGAAAAACTAATTTTAGTGTGCTCATTTTCTTGGCAGGTACTTACAAAATTTATAAAAATTCCTATTACCTGCATATATTTATCCTTAATTTGTTCACAAGTAGAGATGCAATTTGATATATAAAGGTGAATAAATTCAGGAGGTAGATCAACAGCTGTAGTCAGTCTGTTTCATAAAAGAAAATTTGCACTGTTAATTTTACTCGCTAACATTGAAAAATATTGTTAGCCATAAAATGTACAATGTCCATTGGTCATCTGGTGAAATAATGGCCAAATTCTCCAGTGTTAAACGTATGTGACTAAGTATATTTAAAACTCGGCGATACCCACTTGCTCATAAATAACACTTTAAAGAAATATCTCTATTTAGCATTACACATTGCAATCACTCATTAAGCAACTACATTTTTGAACCATGTCCTTAAGTGTTCTTGGTTGAATCGATTATCTTCCAAGCCCTAAGAAACTTGGCAATTATTATATGCTTTCAAGTATATATATTTACTAGAGTCCCACTGCAGATAAGTGCTATGAGATGTGTCTGAGAGGAAGGTTAAATTTAGTATGTAAACAGCTGATACAACCAAATGCTAAAATGAGGGATCTGTAAGTAGAGTGACGTGACAAGACCTGGGAAAAGCCGGCAATGGGCAAGTGACTTAAGTTGAAACCTAAGGAGAGAAGCATTCCTGGTAACAAGAAGGAATCCATGTAAAGGCTTGAATTGGCATCAGCGCAGCATATTCAGCAAAGTGGGAATGACCTGGCTGGGACGGAACAAAAGGAATGGTGGCAACCCAGAGTCAGAGCTGAGAGTCTTAAAGGTCAAGGCCAGTATTTTCCAAAGGGCTACATGGGATCTTTTTTCTTTTTGTTTCTATTTTTAGGGAGTCAGGGTCTTGCTACGTTGCCTAGGCTTGTCTTAAACTCCTGGACTCAAGTGATCCTCTCACCTTAGCCTCCCAAAGTGAGGCGTGAGCCACTGCACCTAGCCACATGAACTGTTTTAGGGGGGGGGGAAAGGTAGGAGGTAGGAATTCCATATTTAGTTAAGCCTGGGAAATACTGGGTCAAATTAAACAGGGCTTGTTACTGCAAAGCCTTTGCTATGTTAACTAGTGAATTTCCAAAAGAGGACTAATACACACCGCCTTTCCTAAGCTTACCTGACCTCAACACTTTTCCTAACGCTGAACTTAGTGCTCCAAGGACACACCGCCATGGGCTGCTGCAGTCATTTGAGACCTTTGTGTCAGCATTAAGTGTGTTTTACACTCAAGGACAGTGCACTTGGACAGTTGCTGGGGGCAAACAGGACCTTTCTTGTCCTTAGAATTCCAAAACTGTGCTGGGAAGGTACAGAGATAAAAAGATGCAGTTATCTGTGGACTAAGGGCCAAATGTCTGGTGAAGGTAGTAACTGCTACAAGAATGTAGTGAAGGGAAGTGAGCACTCCATGGTCAAGAGAAAGTTGGACAGAATGTGGCCACTGAAAGAAGATTGAGTCCTGACTCAAGAGAAAGAGGAAAGACTGGAATAAGGAGAGGCAGAAATGAAGCAGCATGTTTTCAATAAGCAGCTAACCAGTTTTGCCAGTGTCTGAAGACAAAAGTTAATTTGGAAGCCTCACGCTTCCTCCCTCCCCGACTCCGAAAAAGAACGCACTCGCCTCCCTACACAAATACATGCTTGCACCCCCCGCCCCCAGCTTCCAGTCAGACTATTTTTTGCCAGAAGTTGATGGTCTTAAAAAGACATAATTTTTTTTTTGAGTTGGAGTCACTGTCGCCCAGGCTAGAGTGTACAGTGGCACACTCACTGCCACTGTAGCCTCGACCTGCTGGGCTCGGGTGATCCTTCCACCTCAGTCTTCCAAGTAGCTGGGACTACAGGCGCACATCACCATGCCCAGCTAACTTCTTTGATTTATTGTAGAGATGAAGTCTCACCATGTTGCCCAGACTGAACTCGAACCCCTGGACTCAGGCAATCCTCTTGCTTCTGCCTCCCAAAGTGCTGGGATTTCAGGTGTGAGCCACCATGCCCGGCCTATTCTTTAGTTCAATTTCAAACTTAAAAAAAAAAAAAGACCCAGCTTACAAACATATGTTCAAAAACTGAGCTCTACATGCAGCTTAGCTTGCTGGCACTCAGAACAGATTTCTCCACACAGCAGAAGGACCATAGAACTCATCAGCCAAACAGGACCCCTGAGAGCAAGCGCAGGATGATGGGAAGCCTCAGTAAGGACGCTCAGGGCAGCCTGGGCCGGGGTCGCCCTCACGTAAGCATCTTGGTCAACAGCAGGCTCCCAGGCCTACTCCCTCAAGCCCACTTAGCGCATGATGTAGCTGAACTGTGTTTGTAGGAAACTGGTAAGTGAGAACACTGTACAGAGCACACTGGGAAGAACATCTTCTGGATTCGAAGCCAGTGATGGCAGGGCAAGGAGACGGAGCCAACGAAAGGCCGCAGAAGAGCACAGGGGACTCTGACGGCATTCCTAGGATCCGCTCAGCTTGAAGGCCCGCTTTCCCACGCTATAGCTGTCCACTGCTAAGAACAAATAACTGACGTAAGATCTATATTTGTATAGGAGTAAAGAAGATACAACTGTGCATAGGGAAATACAGCTCAGCAATTAAGTTTCCTTCAGAGTTCTTACTAATACGTGCTAAGGTCACATGTAATCACACTAAGGCTCAGATTATTTCTTTAATGGGTTATTTTAGGCTAATAGTATAAAATAAACTCTTACAGTTTTCCCCTTCTGGTCATTTAGGATCTATATATCCCATACTTTTGATCGAGTGTGGAAACTTACCGATTTACAACTTCCATTGAATGTAAGGACATGTCCATGTTGACCAGGACGGAGAAATACTCAGTGATCTGGCTTGACTGCATTAATTTTAGCAACATTTCTATGGCGACCAGAGGGTTGTTTTCCACAAGGTCAGGAAGTTTGGCTGGAGTGAGGCCAATATGATATACAAGTTTGGGGTCTTTTTCCAACTCACCAAGGAGCTAAATACAACCAGATGTTGAGAGAGATAAGTGCTTGAGTCAAATTAGAACATTTTTTATGCATACGAAAACAAGTACTTTTATAAAAAGCTATAAAATTATCTACACTGAACCAACTTTATCCATTTCTTCTCTCCAACTCCTGACATCTTGGCATTTTCAAATTTACATTTAAATTTTGAAGACACTAAAATGCAAACACATTCAAGACAATTTATAAATATGCTAGTGATTCTTCCTCCTGGACATGAAACCAGATTCACTATCGTCTGGTTGGATACAATATTGTTTGGTGACAACAATGCATTAAGTCCTTTGTAGGTGGTTTTTTCTGTCATCTGTTATAACCAAAAATAACCACCAAATAGTTCTCCTGAGAAACAACAGCACTACCTGGCCCCATCGGTGGAAAACATTCCTGAGAAGGGGCCAGAGTGGGAGGCAGGATAGCTGACCTGCTGCAAGCCATCAGCCTGCAAAACTTTACAGCTCAAGTCACGATCATACTAATTCTCATAGGTGTCTTCAAAAACATTTGTTCTGCCAAATAAGCACTTTCTCTTTTAAATAGTCTCTGCTCTTTTCCCTAGGTACTTGTATGTCCTACTGTGGACTGAGTTTCAGAATGGTCTAATACGCAAAATGAACTAGAGGTGAACGACTTGACTTTGAAAAGAGGATTTCTGGGTTGGAGAGGTCAGTGTCTCGCCACAAGTTCTAACTCAAAAGTATGCAAACTGCATAAAATTCAGCCATCTCGCCTTGCATTTGGGCAGTGGGGTCTATTTTTAATCTCAAGTCCACCAAGAACCAGGTGTGTGGCGGGGGCTGGTTCCCCTTCCCTGGGCCACATCTTCCTCCTCCATGAAGTCCTAACAATTCCATTTTCTCTCAGGAGAGTTAGTCCAACTCAAATGTGACAATGTGTGTAAGTACCCGCGCAGTACACAGAGGAGCTAGGTGCAAACAGTGACACCCATTCTCACCCACTTCTCCCAGGGAAAAACTGATCACAAATAAGAGTTGGAACATTTTTAGTCATTAGACTTTTTATCCCACCAGAGCCAAATTACCAAAAGGGGAAAGGGTAGAACAAAGCTTCAGTGATCCAGAAAACCTTTGCAACTTTTTGCTGCTAGCTCATGTTGACAGCATTCATTTATTGCTCATTTATCACTTTGTGAAAAAACAAAAATAAAGTCTTGTTGGATTAAAGATAAGAAAATGTTTACAATACATACACACCTGTGTTTGCTGGGGAGAAGATAAGGGGCTTTTGAAGGCCTTAGCCATTATTCGCTTGATCTCCACACCAGTGCTATTCTTAACACACATTGATTTATCCCATTGAATTGTGTGGTCAGGCTCAGTGGGATTTAGCCAAGCCAGTTCATCCTCACAGATGTGAAGTGGAGGTGGTGGACGAATAAACTCTGGCCGAAAATGGCCTGCAATGGGAACAGGAATATCCACGTCTTATACACATTTCACTTAATTTCATACACAAAAGCCTCTTTCAGAGAGGACAACATGACAAAACTCTCACAATTCAAAATCAGAAGCAGAAATGATCAAAAAGTCAGAGTTTTGTTCAGAATGCAAAGAAGAACGCTATGCCAGCATGATGCCAGAGACCACATCTATTAATTTTTGGAGACAGCAGAGGAACACATGACCATAATCTGACAACTCAACTCAAGCATGACCACTCAACGGCAAAAGGACATACTGCTATATAAGTAAGTCTTTTGATGGCAAAATGAAATACTCACATATTCTGTTCTTAGATACCACTATTTTTTTCACAGATCACTATGATTTGTACTAGTTTTATCTTAGTATCTTATAACTGAAGTGACAAATTACATGTCAATGAAATCGCAAGAGAAAAAAAGTATGAGCCGGGCTCGGTGGCTCAGCCTGTAATCCTGTGCTTTGGGAGGCTGAGGTGAGTG
>NW_007258424.1:382492-390622 GCF_000164805.1 Carlito syrichta
GCCGGAGCCCAGCAAGTCAAGGCTGCGGTGGCCAGGAGCGGCCACTGCACTCTAGTCTGGGCAACAGTGAGACTCCGACTCAAAAAAAAAGAACAAAAAGTATGGTTGACTTTTTTTTTTTTTTTTTTTGAATCGGAGTCTCACTCTGTCGCCCAGGTTAGAGTGTAGTGGCACACTGATGGCTATCACTGCCTCGATCTGCTGGGCTCAGGCGATCCTTCCATCTCAGCCTTCCAAGTAGCTGGAACCACAGGCACATGCCATCACGTCCAGCTAATTTTTTGATTGATTATAGAGATGAGGTCTCACCATGTTACTCAGGCTGGTCTTGAACCCTTGGGCTCAGGCAATCTTCTTGCCTCCCAGTGTGCTGGGATTACAGGCATGAGCCACTACGCCCGGCTGACTTTTGACATTTTCAAATGAGAGACTTACATGGACTTTTAAATTCACAAACACCATCTTCATCTTCATAAAGCAATAAAAGTACAACAGGAAAATGAAGCGGCTCAATTATTTTAACTAGTTTATTAAAAAAAAGATTAATTCCTAAGTTATAAACCCACTGAAATAAGTGTTGGCCAAGACTTCTGCTGGGTCAATTTCACAGCTCAGTTTGGTTTCCACATGGAGCAGAAGGTGGCTCATTCCTATTATGGATCCTACCCCTGCCAAAACTGAGATTCTACTCTCTAGTTTGTTGAAAACATCTGTTTTCTGGCACAGAATCATCACTTTATCTTAAACACCTCTACTGTCTCTTCACTTATATCACCAGGTCTAGCATCTGAATCTCTCTTCTGACTACTTACAAAAATAAAGTTTTTAACACTTTCTGAGAATTACTACGTATATGACATGAAAGCTTCTATTACCTAAGCAATTTAGATTTGTGCCTGAGCACATATTAAGTAGAAACCGTTATATGCCATGGATCTTCAATCATACTTGTAACTTGCCGAATCTTCAGCTATTAAACCCATTTAGGCCCAAGATCTACTGTAAATCAAAAGGTATAAAAATAACTTTGTAAGATTCAAACTCATGGTGATACTACACTATAACCTGGAAAACATGTCCTTACCCCTAAAGCAGAAAGTTCCCCTTCATCATTCAAACCACACATAAGCCTGTAAGTGCAAAAGGAGCAGTGGTACATGCCTGCAGTTCCAGCTACTTGGGAGGCTGAGGTAGGAGGCTCTCTCCTGAGCCCAGGGGCTTGAATCCAGCCTGGGCATCATAGCAAGACCCTGTCTTCCAAAGAAAAACAAACAGCCAGGTAGCTCATGCCTGTAATCCCAGCAGTTTGGGAAGCCTGAGCCCAGGTGTTCAAGACCACTCTGGGCAACTTGGTGAGACCTCATCTCTACAATAAATCAAAAAATTAGCAGAGCATGGTGGTGTGCACCTGTAGTCCCAGCTACTTGGAAGGCTGAGGTGGGAGGATCACCTGAGCCCAGCAGGTCGAGGCTGCAGTGGCCGCAAGCATGTCACTGCCCTCTAGCCTGGGCAACAGAGTGAGATTCCAACTCAAAAAAAAAAAAAAGAAAGAAACAAAAAGACTCCCAAAACATACCTATACTATTTCAAATTTGATAGGTGTTTTCTTTGTATCAGAGTAATTTAGGCACTATAAGATCAGTAAAACTTGAAAATTGAGGTCATAATAGTGATAGATTACCAAAGAGGTACAAAACAGAAAGGTAATAAGCTACAATAACATACTCAGTAAAATCAGAATTTACATTCTTAGGTAGGCTTATGATAGATGAAATAAACAACCTGGTGTGTAATTTTTTTTTTTTTTTGAGTCATGTCACCCAGGCTGGAGTGCAGTGGCATGCTAACAGCTCACCAGAGCCTTGACCTCTTGGACTCAGATGATCCTTCCACTCAGCCTCCCATGTAGCTGGGACTAGAGGTGTGCACCACCATGCCAGGCTAATTTTTTGAGTTTTTGAACAGATGATATCTTTCTATGTTGCCCAAACTGGCCTTGAACTCATGGGATCAAGCAATCCTCCCGCCTCTGCCTCCCAACGTGCTAGGATTACAGGCATGAGATACTGTGCCTGGCCAGTATCTGTAATTTTTGGTGTGTAATTTTCTTTAAAAACCATGTCTACTATGTTCTAGACACTCTACTCGAAATTTCCACATTAAATTCCACTGTAACAAAATAACAAAGTGTCTCAAAAACCTGAAAAGTCCCAGAGGATGCCAACAGAATAAAACCAAGAGTATAAAATTATTTACATATACTATACCTACTTTCAATAGGTGGTTTTGGTCCACTGACTAAAGCTTCTGTGATCTGAGAGGCAACTGAGCTGTCAAATCCAGAATTAGAAGAATCCGGGTCTGGGTCACTGAGAATACTAGGGAAGCTAGCTTTACTTTGTGTTGGCAATTCAGACTGGCGTTCTGAAAAAGTTTAAAATAGGAGACATTTTAAAGTTAAGGATACCACAAGGAGAGTAAAAAGACAAGCTGTCAACTGAGGAAAGTTACCTGCAATACATAAAAACAAGGGGCCAGAGAGAGAGAATAAAAGATAGCAAGTCCTCAATTAACATCGATAGGTTCTTGGAAACTGACTTTATGTGAAATAACATACAACAAAACCAATAATTTTTTTCTCATCAATGTAATAATAAAGCAACATTGAACAAAACAATGTTATTCGAGAACCTGCTATACACTGTTTCTCTTAAAACGGTTACCAAGAACCTATCAGGGATATTACTGAGGACTTACTCTATATACATTGTTAAACTCCTAAAATTCTTAAAAATTAAAAACTCAGAAGGAAAAATTAAAACAATAATTTAAAAAGAAATTTTACCTAAAAAGCTTGAGTGGCTAACAGACATCTAAAAAGTTGTTTAATCCCATTAGGAATCAGGGAAGTTAATTTAAAACACAAGATACCATCAATACCATTACATAGCCACCAGACTGGCAAAAATTAACAAGCCTGACTAAAGCAGAAGAGGATGTAAGGTAACACATGCACTGAAATGAAAAATGGCGACTCTGGAAAACAATGTGGCATTACCTTGTAAAGTTCACATGTACATAATCTTTCTACCTAGAAGAAACACTTTTACATGAGCCCCAGAAGAATGTACAGGAATGTTCACAGCAATACTGTCCTCATCAATAAAGTGTTTAAAGAGCCTGGTATTCCACTCCATGAAAACACCACCATAGCAATGAAAGGCAATCATGCAGTGGTCTGCCATCAACATGGACTGATACTCAAATGATGCCCGAGAGGAGGAAAGCAAAGAAGAATGGACATAGTTCGACTTCATATGAATAAAATCAAGGGTATGCAAAGTGAAAGTGCAGGCATACACAGAAGGGAAGGCTATAAAGCAAACTGAGGATGATCATCACAAAAACCAGGTTGGTCACGGGAGCAGCAATTGGGAGAAACACACCAGGAGCCTCTAGGTGCTGAAAATATTCGATTTCTTAACCTGGATGGAGGCTATTCCAGGTTCACTTAATTATAATTCTTTAAAATGCAATGCATGCTTTATGAAGGATCCTATTTCAGATTTTGTCATTTTAAAAACACAGAGGACTAAATTCCTAATTAAAGAGCTGCAAAAATCAGTAAAAGACTACCAACCTGGTGAAAAAATGGTCAGAGACATATGAAAAGATGCCTCAGACATATGAGATGTTCAATCGCATTCATTTAATAAGAAAAACACTAACAAAAATGATCCCATATGCCATTTTTCATCTCAGACTGTTGAAGTACAAAAAGTTAGATAACATACTATTGACCAAGATGGAGGAAAAAAATGTTACACAGGCAAATGGTGTGGTAAACTAACAAGTAGTAGGTCTTTGTCAGGAATAAATAATAAAAATCAAAACCTCTGCAATGAACACTGTCTCTGTTAACTCTTTGTGGCCACTCTGTTTGACCTATCTGCTTGTTTTCTTTAAGAAAATACCAACTGCATCCTCCATAAACACACCCTTGGTCCATGGACCCCACTGTTAAGAACGTGAATTTTGGCCGGGCGCGGTGGCTCACGCCTATAATCCCAGCACTTTGGGAGGTTGAAGGGAGGAGATTGCCTGAGCCCATGGGTTCGAGACCAGCCTGGGCAACTTGGCAAGACCTCATCTCTACAATAAATAAAAAAAATTAGCCAGGCATAGTGGCACACACCTGCAGTTCCAGCTACTTGGAAGGCTGAGGCGGGAGGATCACCTGAGCCCAGCAGGTGGAGGCTGCGGTGACCATGAGTGTGTCACTGCACTCCAGTCTGGGTGACAGAGACTCCAACTCAAAAAAAAAAAAAAAGAATGTGAATTTCAGGCCTCCACAGTGAAGATCGGGATGGCCAGCTCCAGAGCAGAGAGGTATGTTTACTTTTTTTTTTTTTTTTTTGCACCTGTGCAAATGAATGCACCAGGACAACCGCAATCTGGGGAGGACAGGAAGCAGCAAGCTTAGCCACTCTGCCCAGCTTCTCAGTTCTTGCTCTAGGCACATACTCCTTTCTTCACTTGATAGCGAGCCTCCCACCTCAGCTGGGATTACAGGTGGAAGTCACCATGCCCGGCCTCAATTTCAGACCTTAGTACAAAGCTGTAATAATCAAAATTGTGTGGTCCTATAAAGGCAAACATGTGGAGCAGTGGAATAGAATAGAAAGCCCCAAAATAAACCCTTGCATGTATGGGCAAATGATTTTCAACAAGGATGCCAAGAGAACACTGTTTTGGTTATTCAGGGTCCCTGGAGATTCCTCTAAATTTGAAGACAGATTTTTCTATTTTTGCGTAAAACACTGTTAGAATTCTGACAGGAATTGCACTGAATCTGTAGAGCTGTTTGGGGTAGTACTGGCACCTTAACAAACCATCTTCCAATCAGGATCAAAAAGAAAAACACTAAACTTTATTCTTCTAGAATTGGAAAAACCATCAAGTGAAAACGCAAAATGAGTTTATATTGCTATATTAGCATCCAAAAATGAAGTCTTCCATTTAGGATCCAGTACTGAAACTACTTTCTTAAATGGAAGATACTCATATCTTAGCCCAGTTACAAAGACTGCCATTTTAAACAGAGTACCTAACAGTACCACACAAGAATGCCCAAAGCACTGATTCATCCTTACCAGCCAAGGCTAACTGAAGCCCACTAATGTCCACAGACTGGCCCATGTTCCCGACATCCATCAAGGCAATCTGGCGAGGTGTCTTTTTGAAGAGTTCCCTTGGGGGTGCCAGCATCAGCTGGGAAAGAAAAAACTTTTCTGGTGGAGTTATAGGAGGTAAAAATCCTGCAAACAAAAACGTATAACGATTTCTCCAATGTTTACTTTTAAAAACTAACTTGACTCTGGTAAAATCAGCATTTGCTACTTGCACTTCAACCCACATATTTTGAAGGACTGAATTAAAATTAAGTTTCAGTCAAACACATAAAGACATTTGTGAAATATGACATTTGAAATTCTAGGATCTCTACTACTATCAATGAAACTTAAGGTTTTTGTGACTATCAAGAACTTCATTTTCTGAAGTTCCTCAATTCCTGCAGAGGCTAAAGCTTACACATACAATTAACTACAGATGGTAACAATGACAGTGCTCAGAAATGTTCCTTCTTCTCTACCACCAGTGTAGAAGCTGAATAAAGAGAAGGAAGCAGTCAGCAGCAAAGCAAACACACTTCCCATGCCTGATTCAGGACTTACTGAATACAAAATACAGAATGGTACAAAATTCCCACAACACTGTACGTTCCTTCCCTTTTGGCCCATATTCAATTTCTCCCCAAGCCTCGTCTCTCCTACCACCAGGCCGCGTTCCCTCAGCACCGTCCTCACTTCCTTCTTCTTTGGCCCGGACCACAGGACAGTCTTCCCGATTCCCCCGGCTCCCTGTTTTGACTCCTGCCCAACCACTGCCACCCTTACAATTTAGTTATGTTGGTAAAGTACAGATCTGGTATTACTTAGCCTCTTTACACAGAATTAAGCCTAAACTTCTGTAACATTACAAAACCCTTCATAATCTGGCTCCAATCCACCTTCCTAATCTCACCTCTTGACCTCCCCTCCCATCCACATCCCCTATACTCCAGTTGCACAAAACCCTTCAGCTTCTACACCCAGTTCTTAAACAGCATCCAGCAGAGCCACACCCTTCCCTCCCACCCCCATTCCTAATCAACATCCAGCTCCCTCTGACAATCTCTCTAGCTCCACAGTTAGCGGTTCTTTACTTTTGGATCCAACATCTAGTACAGTCCTCACCACGCTGTTATGACTGTTTATCTCCCCAACCGCACTGCAAGCTTCTTGAGCGCAAGGAAGCCATCTTTCTTACTTCAGATGTATTCTCAGCCCTGACTCTGCTCAGAGTCATCTGAAAAGTTTTCTGAAAACATATCCACTAATTGCTCACCATAAACGTGCAATGTCAGAAGCTCCAGGAACGGGGCTTTGACACACTCTATCCCTACTTATTAACAGTAATGACACTAATGGGTAATACTTACAGGCACATTTATTCTTTGTAACAACTCTATCAGCTAAGAACGATTACATTTTACATTTTACAGATGAGAAAACAGGCACAAAAAGGTTAAATAACCATTTATGGATTCCTTCTCTGGCAACTGCCTCCCCTCATCAAGTTTGTGTTTACAAATCTGTGTTGTCTACAGAGTAGATGTAGGTTCACAAACACTGCATTTGAGAATTACACTATGTAAGTCAAGATTCCTTTGTCTCACTGGCCCTTCAGCATTCAAAGGTCCCTCTGACCTAAATCCCACACTTGTCCTAATCCTCAAATATGAGCACTCTGGGGTGGTGAGTTTTGACCACACATCTATGCGTTGCATTCATTTTGGGGGCAGTCATAAACTTTCTGAAAGCCAGGTTAAGAATGTATACATTAAGGCATCTCCGTCCAACATAAAGGTTGTCCTTCTTAGATAAGGGGACTGCAGGAAACCAATCAGAAGATCCAGATGGGTTGCCGGGCTGGAACACCAGCTGAAAATGTCCTTCTGTGCCATTAAAACCCTGGTGTTACCTCAAATCCTGCTGTCTTCACCTTGACTCACTATACTGGCCCTACCTCTAGAGTGACTTGCACTCTCTTCCAGGGTTAAGGACCGTAACATCAAATTGTTTCTCACTCGTACTACCTGCTTCCCCCACTACACTGTTCCCTCTCAGGCCCTTTGTCACCATCCCTTCTGCGTTTTTCTCTTCTTTTGACTGCAAACCTTCTAAAGTAAATCCTCAAAAAGCATCCCCTGCTTGAGTTTAGAAACAACAAAAAAGCCAGCGCGGTGGCTCATGCCTGTAATCCCAGCACTTTGGGAGGCCACGGTGAGAGGACTGCCTGAGCCCACCGGTTCAAGACTAGCCTGGGCAACATGGTGAGATCTCGTCTCTACAATAAATCAAAAAATAAGCCAGGCGTGGTGGCGCATGCCTGCAGCTCCAGCTACTTGGAAGGATCGCCTGAGCCCAGCAGTTTGAGGCTGCAGTGGCCGTGAGCGTGGCACCGACTGCACTGCAGCCTGGGAGACAGTGAAACTCCAACTCAGAATAAAACAAACAAAAACCCAACGACAAAAAGAATGCAGCCTCGCTCTAACCTACTACTCTGATCTCATCAATGCCGCACAACGGCAAATGCATTTTACATAATGTCCAGTAGTCACACGTTTCCTGTGAGACCTCTCAGTTTGAGACTACCTTCTATCCTCTGCCCACCACATTGTCCAGGGACGCCTAAGAGACCAAGGAAGACGCTGCAAGGTCTTTACCCAGTGTTTGATGTGCATTTCTCTCCAACAACTCTGGGCCCTTTTTTCTTTGAGTTGGAGTCTCACTCTGTCGCCCAGGCTGTAGTGCAGTGACACACTCCCGGCCACCGCAGCCACGGCCTGCTGGGCTTAGGCGATCCTTCCGCCTCAGCCTTCCAAGTGGCCGGAACCACAGGAGCGCGCTGCCACGCCCGGCTAACTTTCGCGATTGACTGCAGAGACGAGGTCTCGCCAAGTTGCCAGGGCTGGTCTCGAACCCCTGAGCTCAGGCAATCCTCTCACCTCGGCCTCCCAAAGTGCTG
>NW_007258424.1:391737-393624 GCF_000164805.1 Carlito syrichta
GTACTCAGTTCTCGCTCTGCCGCGGCCGCCGGCTGGACGGCCGGCCCTTCTGGGTCCGTGCAGCCGCAGATGAAAGCTCGCCCCTTCGCGATCTCCAGGGCAATGCCTGGACCAGACCGTCCCGGTGAATGTTGGCTACGTTATCGTTTGGATGAGTGCGCCGTAGGTGCTAAATAGTTTTCTTAATATAACACCCATGACTATTCACGGTGAATGTATTGTAAACGCAAGCAATAAAGACGGCACACATTTCGCATCACCAAAGTTAATTTCTACTCTGATACTACTTTTTGCACTAAAAGGAATCATGTTGCACGTGAACTTCTGTACATGGTTATTTGCTTTTCACAGAATCTCGAGAAAACGTTTCCGGTAAATATTCATTTACAAAAATTGTTGGGCAGCCCCCTGGGGTCCCCTCCCACTCTGGGAGTTTTTCTGTCCTCTCAATAAATCCTGTTTTTTTAAAAAAACTGTTTGCTGTGATACTTTTTGCTCAGCCTGCCCTAGGAGTCTTATTCTGGGCCCTGACTCACATTAGAAGCCGGCGGGGATCCTTTACCAATCCTTGTACCTGGTCTCACCGCTGGAGTGTCTGATTCAGGTAATGAAAACAACAACAATTAAAACAAAAAGAAAAACAGAAACACCTCAGGTGACTCCGATGTACAGACTGAGCTGAAAAACCACCGAGTGGCATTTCTCAGCTTTGCTGGGCCTCTAGACCTACAGAAAGCCACAGGATTTTCGCCAGCCATCAGTGCCACCCAAGTTTGGAAAATCTGGACTGCACTAAACAATGTCAGCTCAAGAATTATCGAGTTAAGCACTACCTTCATTATTTATTTATTTATTTTGAGTTGGAATCTCACCCTGTTGCCCAGGCTGGAGTGCAGTGGCACGCTGCTCACAGACATGCAGCCTCGACCTGCTAGACTCAGGCCATCCTTCCTTCTCAACCTTCCAAGTAGCTGGAACTATAGGCGAGCACCACCACGCCCGGCTATTTGTTATTTATTTATTTATTATATAGTTGAGATCTCTCCAAGTTGCCCAGACCAGTCTCGAATCTCTGGTCTCAGGCAATCCTCTCGCCTCGGCCTCCACCTCAATCCTTAAGGAAAATTAAAGATAAATTGCTGGGTCAATGGGTATGATGTGTACTGAATTTGAAGGCATCTTCAATTTACTGCTAGATGGCCCCCTAGAAAGATTCTGCCAATTAACATTCCTAAAAGCAGCAAATATAATTTGGTAACTTGAGAAATTGATTCAAATTAGCTTGAAATACTGTCATTAATTTTTTATTATAATAAACTTTATTTTGTTTGAGCCACTTCACATGGCGGGGTCTATTTGTTGCAGCAATTTACCTACATTACTCAGGTGTGGCTCTAGATTATGGTTGCCTAGAGGGCTAGACGTTTTCCCAACTCGGTCCAGGTACTGGCAGGTTAGAGATTATTGCGGTTTTTTGGGCTAGAGGTACCAATACATCCTGTGATGACAGTGGGACTGCTTGTGACCCTGAACACATGCAGGTAAGACAGTAGTATCTTTGGTCACAAGTTTTTAACTGCTAATACTAGAAGGAATGTACATATCTATATTCAGAGATCTTTGTACTAGGAGAATGAGGTGCCTTTAGGAGTCAACTTTTACTCATGAGATTAGCTGATTAATATCACTAAGAGGATGGCAAAGATTCCCAATCAGTTGATTTAATTTGAACTGCTGGTCAGTCTAGAAGATTGAGCTCCCAGGTAAGTGCTGCCATGGATGGACTCAACATGTCAGTAGTGAAAGAAATTTTGGGGGCGCCCAGTAACGACTCCACGCCGTCTGAACTGAGAGATTTATTAAAGGGGCAGTTACACGAAGGGACTG
>NW_007258424.1:393792-395709 GCF_000164805.1 Carlito syrichta
GCCTTCCAAGTAGCCAGAACTACAGGCGCACACTACCACGCCCAGCTAATTTTTGATTTATTGTAGAGACGAGGTCTTGCCAAGTTGCTTGGGTGGGTCTAGAACCTGCGGGCTCGCTGGCTCAGTTTGTCATGTTTATCTAGCAGTTCGCTTTAATTTACCCTCGACTCACTAGCCAAGGTCAAAGACAGAACCGTTTCTTAGAGGTAGCTAGTGATGGTTGTTTTACAACCCTCTCCTTAGCTTGTTTGTATTAATTAGCTTTTTTGGTTTCTTTTCTTTTTTTTTTTTTTTTTTTTGAGTTGGAGTCTCACTCTGTCGCCCAGACTGGAGTGCAGTGCCTGCTCCCGGCCACCGCAGCCTCGACCTGCTGGGCTCCGGCCATCCTTCCACCTCAGCCTTCCGCGTAGCTGGAATTACAGGCATGCGCTACCACGCCCGGCTGATTTTTTGATTTATTGTAGAGATGAGGTCTCCCTGCCCAGGCGGGTCTCGAACCCGCAGGCTCAGGCAATCCCAAAGGGGCGGGATTACAGGCTGAGCCACGGAGCCCAGCTAATTAGCTTTTTTATTCCAAGTATTTGCCTCCAGCCATAAGAAAGCAAGTTAATGGAATCAGTCCTTCTTGACCTAGACCGCCCCCATCACCATAGCAACAGTCATGTGACTAGCCCACCCATCTGCCTGCTGTCCATCACCTGTGCTTACCTGCCCCTTCGTGATGACGTAAAACAGACCACCAATCACCTTAACAACCTGCCCCATCCAAGGGAAGGTTTAAAGGGCATTCAACCTCCAACGGCAGCTTCCTATGCTTGGCCACCGTTTGCTTTTGTTAAACTGGTCTGGTCACCTTTCTCTAAGTTTTGGCTCCCTCTCCTATCTCGGGAAAGCGAATCTCCAGTCTCTCTCTAATCCACTTTCTAAGTAAACTGTGTTTTCCAGTCTAACATCTGTGCGATGCTTTGCATCTTTCACGCAGCACTGGATCACAGATCCTCCCTGGTCTGACCTAACATTTTGGAGGCCTTGCTGGGACTCAGACCTAATGCCACGCAGATCTGAACTGTTTTGAGAGGACCTTTCTAGCAGTGATCAGCTTCTGTTATGGGATGAATTGTGTTCCACCCAAAGTTCATATGTTGAAATCCTAACCCTCAATACCTTCATTATTTGGAGACAGGGTCTTTAAGCAAACAGTTAAGTTCAATCAGGGTGGGTCCTAACCCAATCTGACTGGTATCATAAGAAGAGGAATATGTGACCACTTGGATGGTTCTCAGCATTATATCTTTTTTTTTGAGTTGGAGTCTCTCTGTCACCCAGGCTGGAGTGCAGTGGCACTCTGCAAGGCCACCACAGCCTCAACCTGCTGGGCTCCAGCGATCCTTCCACCTCAGCCTTCCAAGTAGCTGGAACCACAGGCGTGCGCCACCACACCCGACTGATTTTTTTATTTTTTGTGGGAATGAGGTCTTGCCAAGTTGCCCAGGCTAGTCTCAAACCCATGGGCTCAGGCAAATCCTCTCACCTCGACTTCCCAAAGTTCTGGGATTATAGGCGTAAGCCACCATGCCAGCCCATATAACATTCTTGAAATGATAAAAGCTTAGAGATAGAAAATAGATTAGTGGATAGTGAGGGGCAGAGAGGTCGTAGGCGGCATGAGGCAGATGGGGTGATTGACCAACCCTGTATCTCCACTGTAATGGTGTCTACAGGCATGTACACATGTGCCATAGAGAACCATGCATACATTGTAACACTGTCTGATTCCTAATTGTGATTGTGTACTGTAGTTCCATAATATGTTAACATTGAGGGAACTGAATAAAGAGTAAGTGGGAACTCGTCATACTTTTTTTTTTTTGAGTTGAGGTCTCACTCTGTCGCCCAGACTGGAGTGCAGTGGCCGCT
>NW_007258424.1:395779-401265 GCF_000164805.1 Carlito syrichta
TCCCAAGGCACGGGATTACAGGCTGAGCCACCGAGCCCGGCTCGTCATGCTTTTTTTTTTACAACTTCCTGAGAATCTGTGATGACTTCAAAATAATAAATCAAATAACATGACAACATTCATTCCTATAGCATAACGCCAAATGCAAAAAGTTAAAAGGATGTATATAATAGTGTGTATGTGTGTATATACGAGAGGACCTCAAAAGTGGAATTTACTATAACAAATTGTGTCTTTATTCTTTTTTTATTCTGAGTCGGGGGTCTCACTCTGTTGCGTAGGCTGGAGTGCGGTCGCATGCTCATGTCCACTGCAGCCTCTGCCTGCTGGTGATCCGTCGGCCTCAGCCTTCCAGGTAGCTGGAACTACAGGCGTGTGCCACCATACCCAGCTAATTTTTTAATTTATTGTAGAGATGAGGTCTCGACAAGTTGTCCAGGCTGATCTCAAACCCCTGGACTCAATCTGCTCGCCTCAGCCTCCCAAAGTGCTGGGATTACAGGCATGAGCCATTTCACCCGGCTTATTTATTCTTCCATGTTTAAACTTCAGTCACCTTCAAATTACTCTGTTACATGCAATACACCTATCAAGACCCTTTTCCCACGACTCAAAACTGTGTTTGAACTCATCAGTTTTGTTTCACCTCTTCCACATTGGCAAAATGTTTCCCACTGAGGACGTTTTGCATCTGGGGAAACAAACAAAAGGTGCTTGGGGAGAGATCCAGTGCATAGGGTGAGTGGGGCATAGTGGTCATGTCATTTTGGGGTCAAAAACCGCTGAACACTCAGCATGGTGTGAGCAAGTCCTGTTAGGGTACAGATCGTGAGGGGGAATGGACGAATGGGGAGGTGCAGCACCACTGGAGCCAGTATGCCGGAGGTGCGTGCTGGTAACCAGAGACCCGAGAAATGCAAAGACTTGCAACACACAAAGAGGTGAAAGAAGAAAAGATTGATTTCAGAAAGGCTCACTTCCCACAGACAGGAAGCAGGCCCCCAACTCTAGCTGAGTGTCGCCCTGTAGCTCCCCCAAGCCCCGGCGTAAATCCTTTCCCTTGGAGGTGTTGCAATCAGGTGGAGGTGACTGCTGTGACTTCCTTGTTGACCGCCTGCAAATGTCTTGGAGACCCTGAGGGGGGTCCCGGTCACCATGCACCAAGTATTCAATGGGTTGATACTGGTCATGCTTGAGAGGCCTGGGTTTCTAAAAAGACAAATTACAATAGGCCAGTACTGGTCATGCTTAAGGACTCTGTGTTTCTGAAAAGTAAGGGGTCAGTGCTTCTGAAAAGACAAAGTCAGCAAAGTTGATCTTTATCTAGAGTATGCATTTCTTCAAAACATGGCTTCTACTTTCTCATCATTGTATTAAGGTTTAGGAACAAGATAAAAAATGGATTTCTCCAGAACATAGCTTCTACTTCTTCCTCATCGTGTCAGGGTTTAAGAACAAGATGAAAAACGGCTTCCCACTCTCGGTCTGTCCTTTCAAGGTGTGTTGTCATGGTGGAAGAACCAGTCACCTGTTTGCCACAACTCAGGAAGTTTCTTCCACAAATCCTGACACAAGCTTCACAAAACTTCTAGATAAAAGCTTTGGTTGAGGCCGGGCTCAGTGGCTCAGCCTGTAATCCCAGCACTTTGGGAGGCCAAGGAAAGTGGATTGCCTGAGCCTGCGGGTTTGAGACCCACCTGGGCAACTTGGTGAGCCCTTGTCTCTACAATAAATCAAAAAATTAGCCAGGGGTGGTAGCGCACGCCTGTAGTTCCAGTTACTGGGAAGGCTGAGGTGGGAGGATTGCCGGAGCCCAGCAGGTCGAGGCTGCAGTGGCCGGGAGCGGCCACTGCACTCCAGTCTGGGCGACAGAGTGAGACTCCAACTCAAAAAAAAAAGTTTTGGTTGACTGTTTGATCTGGAGGAACAAATTTCGAGTGTACTGCAAGGGGCTTGCCCTCCAGACGATAGTTCCAGTTTTTGTGGGTCCACCTCTCACATATTATATAATACATACTGTATATACATATACACACATATACATACCTAATGTTGTAAATAGTGGTTGTCTTTTTTTTTTTTGAGTAGGAGTCTCACTCTGTCACCCAGGCTTGAGTGTAGTGACACACTCACAGCCACCACTGCCTCAGCCCACTGGGCTCAGGCGATCCTTCCACCTCAGCCTTACAGGAAACTGGAACTACAGGTGTGCACCACCATGCCCAGCTAATTTTTTGATTTATTGTAGAGAAGAGGTCTTACCAAGTTGCCCAGGCTAGTCTCGATCCCCTGTACTTAGACAATCCTCTCACTTCCGCCTCCCAAAGTGCTGGGATTACAGGCATGATCCACCACCCAGCCAGTGGTTGTGTTTAGATGGATTTTTTTTTTTTACATTCATGTGACTTCCAAATACACGTGTATTATTTTTAGGATGGAAAACAAAATTTCTTAAAGGAGGGAAAACATCCACCACAGGTGTATGAATGGAATTTTTTCTTTCTTTTTTTGAGTTGGAGTCTCACTCTGTCACCCAGGCTGGAGTGCAGTGGTATCCTCCTGGCTACCACAGCCTCAGGTGATCCTTCCCCCTCATCCTTCCAAGTAGGTGGAACTACAGGGACACACCACCATGCCTGGCTAATTTTTTGATTTATTGTAGCGATGTGGACTCACCAAATTGCCCAGGCTGGTCTCGAACCCCAGAGCTCAGGCAATCCTCCCACCTCGGCCTCCCAAAATGCTGGGATTATAGGCGTGAGCCACCACGCCCGGCTGGAATTTTTTCTTTTTAACTGACACATCTGCCTGTGTTCTTTCTGAAATCTCCCCACTTCCCAAACTAGAAGAAGAGCCAGATGTTCTGCTTTGTTTTGCCTCCTGAGATTCTGGCTCTTTCCATTCTAGGCTGTTGACAGCAGCTCCAACCCACTCTCCGTGTAGAACACTGTTAAACACAAGGCAAAAGTTAATAACTCTCCCCATGGTGCTGTCTAATGATGCTTGTGGTTGATCTGTTTCTCATCCTTCTCAAGTGGTTCTCTCAGAAAAACTGGGAGAGGCAAAAAAAAAAAAAAGAGACTGCTTCAGTGGAAACTTTGGTTTTCTGTCCATAGATGAATAGTGACCTCTCTTTTTCTTGCACATGTCAGGCACCAGAAAGTTCTTTCTACTCCCATTCTTCCCAAGGCCTTTTCAGATTCCACATGCAATTCTCAGTCCTTTGGGATTTCTTGAACTTCTCAAAGTATTCGAAGGACTTGACCAACCCCATCAGGATACTAGTAAGGTCATTCGAAGCAGTGACTTCAGAATCAGAATCGCCTGCAACTTAAGTGCATCTCAGAAAACAGCTGCCAAGCCCTCTCGCGTGCTGAGCCTACCCTGGCCCTATGGATACAAAGTGAGTGAAACGCCATCCCTGCCTCTGAGCTTAGAGTATGGCCTGCTTTGTAAATCTGGGCATTGGGGGCTGGGCCTGGTGGCTCAGCCTGTAATCCCAGTACTTTGGGAGGCCAAGGTGAGTGGATTGCCTGAGCCTGCACGTTCGAGACCAACCCGGGCAACTTGGTGAGACCTCGTCTCTACAATAAATGAAAAATTGGCCAGGTGTGGTAGCCTGCCCCTGTAGTTCGGAGGCCAACAGATTGGCGCTGGGGTGACCGTGATCATGCCCTTGCGCTCTAGCCTGGGCCACGGAGTGAGACTCTGTCTCAAAAAAAAAAAAAAAAAATTGGGGCAGGTTGTTGACCTCTCTGAACCTCAGTTTCCCCACTGTCTGGGCAGGAGAGTTCACTGTTTTTTGGCTCTCCCACATTCTCTTACCTATATTGAGAATGGGGAGAAAGCTTTTGTTTTGTTTTGCTTTGTTTTGTTTTTTTTGAGTTGGAGTCTCACTCTGTCAGCCAGGCTGGAGGGCAGTGGCCACTCCCGGCCACGGCAGCCTCGACCTGCTGGGCTCCGGCGATCCTTCGGCCTCAGTCTTCCGAGTAGCCGGAATTACAGGCGCGCGCCACCACGCCCGGCTGATTTTTTGATTTCTTGTAGAGTTGAGATCTCGCTGCCCAGGTGGGTCTCGAACCCGCGGGCTCAGGTCATCCACTCACCTCAGCCTCCCAAAGGCGCGGGATTACAGGCTGAGCCACCGAGCCCAGCAGCGTTTGTTTTTTTTTAAAGATGAATCTTTCTTGTGTGGATTTTTAAGCATAAAACTGCTTCTACTTACTTTTACTTTAGCCTTTAGATGAATTCAACTGGACACACCGGTCATGAAATTAGTTTCCAGCATTCCTAAATCCTTCCAATGAAAAAGACCAAACCTGTGAATGTGGATCGTGAACTCCCCTTTCATTCATGCAGTAGAAAAAGACCCTGCTGAAGAGAATGACAATAACAGAACTGAAAGCAGCTACAAGCTGTAACTTGTACTATGAACTCCTACCAGGGAGACATATGAAGAAGTAAGCAGTCATTGTTCTCATTTCCCTGTTAGAGATCATTTTGAACTCCTTGACCGCTTTTGTCTTTTTTTTTTTTTTGAGTCAGAGTCTTACTCTGTTGCCCAGGATGGAGTGCAGTGGCATGTTTGTCCGGACCATCCGGAGTTAACGGGGTACCTGAAAGAGGGAGTGGAGACTAAAAGGAATACAAGACTCCTTTAGCTGCAAAGGGAGGGCACCGGGGCTAGTCCCCGAGTGACCCCGTTTCTCTCTATTCCAAAGTTTATATACAAGCACATTACAATCAGGCATTCAGACTTCCCCAGTCTTCAACATTAAACTTCCCCTCTATCAAGAAGTGTCTGTATCCAGACTCAGACTATTTTGTCAACATTTCATATTAGTTTTGTCCTTGACCAGCACTTTCTGTACTTTGAAAGACACATACTATTCTTATCTGGACTCTGCTTTTCTAGGTAGACAGTTTCATGCTTTAACTATTTAGTCCCATGTTAGACACATGTTCACAGCCACCGCAGCCTCGACCAGCTGGGCTCAGGCGATCCTTCCACCTCAGCCTTCCAAGTAGCTGGAACCACAGGCATGTGCCACCTTGCCCAGCTAGTGTTTTTATTTATTGTAGAGACGAGGTCTCACCAAGTTGCCCAGGTTGGTCTCGAACTCCTGGGCTCATGCAATCCTCTTGCCTCCACCTCCCAAGCCCACCTTTGTCTTCATTTGTGTTGAAACTCCATCCCCATGACCAAAGACAGTTGCATAAGAGCTACAGCTGGCATCTGTAGGGTGACAGACAGTAAGGTAAGAATTTTTTTTTTTTTTTTGAGGTGGAGTCTCACTCTGTCACACAGGCTGGAGTGCAGTGGCCTGCTCACAGCCAACCCAGCGTTGACCTGCTGGGTTCAGGCAATCCTTCTGCCTCAGCCTTCCAAGTAGCCAGAACTACAGGTGCGCTACCATGCCCGGCTAAATTTTGATTTATTGTACAGACGAGGTCTCGCCAAGTTGTCCAAGCTGGACTTGAACCCG
>NW_007258424.1:401600-414558 GCF_000164805.1 Carlito syrichta
GATTGTCTGAGCCCAGGGGTTCGAGACCAGCCTGGGCAACTTGGTGAGACCTTGTCTCTACAATAAATCACAAAAATCAGCTAGGCGTGGTGGCATGCATCTGTAGTTCCAACTACTTGGAAGGCTGAGGTGGAAGGATTGCCTGAGCCCAGCAGGTTGAGGCGGTGGTGGCCATGAGTGTGCCACTGCACTCCAGCCTCGGTGACAGAGTGAGACTCCAACTCAAAAAAAGATATATAATTACCTTCAGACTATGAGCATAAGGTGTGTATGAGTGTATGAAATATAAATAAATTTTGTGTTTATACTTGGGCTCATCCCCAAGATATCTCACCACGTCTATGCACATATTCCAAAATTTTTAAAAAATTGAAATCAGAAACACTTCTGGTCCTGAGTATTTTTGATAAGGGATATTCATCCTGTGTGTATGTGTGAGTGTGTGTGTGTGTATTCAACTTTGATAACATGTTACAGATGCATGGGCAAGGTGGCACATGCCTGTGGTTCCAGCTACTTGTAACATGTTACAGATAACATCTCTTAAAATGTGTATATATTTTTTGGCACCTCCTGTATATACAAAAATATAAATTTAGAGTGATGCAAAAATAAACATAGGCTGGACGCAGTGGCTCATGCCTATAATCCCAGCACTTTGGGAGGCCGAGGTGAGAGGATTGCTTGAGCTCAGGGGTCCCAGACCAACCTGGGCAACTTGGCGAGACTTTTTCTCTACAGTAAAAATCAAAAAATTAGCCAGGCATGGTTGTGTGTGCCTGTAGCTCCAGTTACTTGGCAGGCTGAAGCGGAAGGATCACCTGAGCCCAGCAGGTCGAGGCTGCAGTAGCCGTGAGGGTGCCACTGCACTCCAGCCTGGGTGACAGATTGAGACTCCAACTCAAAAAATAAATAAATAAATATAAAGAAAAAGAATAGCATTTATGCCCTGAATTCTACTGAATGGTTTTGGGCTCTTCTAGGGTGCTTGCATTTTGGAGATCATTGCTGTAAATAACAGCCTTGGCTCAAGACATGATCTGCAAAATGACAAATGTTTATCAACACTTTTGTGACTTGCATACTAACTTAGCAGGTTAGCATAACCATCAAAGGCCACAGTTGCTTAAAGGTAGATTTCTCAGGAAAACCTAGGACCTGACAGTTTCACTGCTAAATTCTACCAAACATTTAAAGCACTAATACCAATTCTGCTCAAACTAGTTCAAAAAATGAAGAGGAGGAATGTTTCCACACGCATTCTATGAAGCCAATATTACCTTGATACCAAAACCAGACAAGGACACATTGAACAAAAAACAAAACTATAAGTTAATATCTCTAATGAACATGGATGCAAAAATCCTCAAAAAAAATATGAACAAAACCAAATCTAACACATCAGAACGATTAAATATTCAGCATGATTATGATCAAGTGGGATTCATCCCACAGATGCAAGGGAGGCTCAACATATGCAAATCAATAAACACGATGAATCACATTAACAGAATTTAACATCTGGACAACGTAGTGAGGTCCTCTCTCAAAAATATTTAATGGCCGGGTGCCGTGGCTCACTCCTATAATCCTAGCAATTTGGGAGGTAGAGGCGAGAAGATTGCCTAGGCTCAGGGGTTCGAGACCAGCCTGAGCAACATGGTGAGACCTCATATCTATAACAAATAAAAAAATTAGCCGGGCATGGTGGTGCACGCCTATGGTTTCAGCTACTTGGAAGACTGAGGCAGGAGGATCGCCTAAGCCAGGTAGGTAGAGATTGCAGTGGCCATGAGCGTGCCACTGCGCTCCAACCTGGGTGACAGAGTATGACTCGACTCAAAAAAAAAAAAAAAATTAACATCCGTTTGTGATAAAAATTCTCACCAAACTGGTTATAGAAGGAGTATACCTTAATACAATAAAGACCATATATGACAAATGCACAACAAATATACTGAACAGAGGAATATTGAAAATCTTTCCTCTAAGATCTGGAACAAAACAAGGATGTCCACTTTCACCACTTTTATGCAACAAGCAACATAGTACTACAACAGAGTAAGTCCTAGCCAGAGCAACTAGGCAAAAGAAAGGAATAAAGGGCATCTAGCTTGGAAAGTAGAGAAGTCAAATTATCTTTGTTTGCAGAGTATATGAGCTTATATTTAGAAAAACCTAACCCGGGCGCAGTGGCTCAGCCTGTAATCTTGTGCCTTTGGGAGGCTGAGGTGAGTGGATTGCCTGAGCCTGCGGGTTCAAGACCCACCTGGGCAACTTGGCGAGACCTCATCTCTACAATAAATAAAAAAAAAAAATCAGCCGGGCATGGTAGTGCATGCCTGTAATTCTGGCTACTCGGAAGGCTGAGGCGGAAGGATCGCCAGCGCCCAGCAGGTCGAGGCTGCGGTGGCTGGGAGCGGCCACTGCATTCCAGTCTGGGTGACAGAGTGAGACTCCAACTCAAAAAAAAAAAAGAAAGAAAGAAAAACCTAAACACTTCAACAAAAAAATTGTTAAAACTGATAAATAAATTCAGTAAAGTTGCAGGCCACAAGATCAACATACAAAAATAAGTAGTTCTATATACCAACAGCAAACAATCTGAAAAAAAAAATCATTCCCATTTACAATAACTACCAAAATAAAAATCAAGGAATAAATTTAACTAAAGAAGTGAACAATCACTATTTCACTTTTCTACATCTCTAATGACACTATGGTTTTCATTACATCCATAATTAAAACTACCCCATTGGCCAGGCATGGTGACTCATGCCCATAATCCCAGCATTTTGGGAGGCTAAGGTGAGCGGACTGCCTGAGCTCACGGGCTCGAGACCAGCCTGGCCAATTTGGCAAGACCTCATCTCTACCATAAATCAAAAATTAGTTGGGCATGGTGGCGCATGCCTGTAATTCCAGCTACTTGGAAGGCTGAAGCGGAAGGACCACCTGAGCCCAGCAGGCTGAGGTATGGTGGCCGTGAGCATGCCACTGCTCTCCAGCTTGGGCGACAGAGTGAGAATTCAACTAAAAAATAAAACAACAGCAACAACCAAATACTACCCCACATTGATTAAAGATATTGAAGAGAACGCAAAAAGATCAAAAGATATTCCATATTCATGAACTGGGAGAATTAGTATTGTTAAAACGTTCTCAATATCCAATACAATCTACAGATTTAATGCAATCCCTATCAAAATACCATAACATTTTTCACGGAAATAAAAGAAAAAAAAAAACCCTAGAATTTGTATGGAACCACAAAAGACACTAGCCAAAGTAATCCTATAAATTATCCTATAGTACAAATCCTACAGACCAAAGCTGGAGTAAGCACACTGTCTGACTTCAAAGTATATTACAAAACTATAGTATTGGCATGGTATTGGCATAAAAACAGACACTTAGATTAATGGAGCAGAACACAGAACCCAAAAAAAAATTCACACATTCACAGCCAACTCATTTTTGAAAGATGCCAAAACATACACTGGGGAAAGGACAGTCTCTTCAATAAATGGTGCTGGGAAAATTGAATCACCCTCAGCAGGAGCATGAAAGTAGACCCCTATCATTCATAATATATTTTTTAAAATGAAATCAAAAGGAATTAAAGAATTAAATGTAAGACCCACAACTATAAAACTACCAGAAGAAAACACAGAGGAAACACTTCAGGACGCTGATCTGGGAAGATATCTTATGGAGAAGATTTCAAAAGCACAGGCCACAAAAGCAAATATAGGCTACCTAGGATTACATCAAGTCAGAAAACTTCTGCAGAGCAAAGAAAAAAACCAACAGAGTAAAGAGACAACCTATAGAATTGGAGAAAATATTTGCAAGCAATCCATCTGACAAGATATTAACAACCAGATTACATAAGGAACTCAAACAACTCAATACAAAAAAATCGAATGTTCAAATTTTTTAAATGGACAAATGATCCGAATTAGACGTTTGTCAAAAAAAAAAGACATACAAATGGCCAACAAGTATATTAAAAAATCCTCAAATCACCAATCATCAGAGAAATGCAAATCAAAACCACAATGAGATATCATCTCACCACAGTTAAAATGGCTTTTATCAAAAAGACAAAAAATAATAATAATAAATAACGGATGCTGATGAGGAAGTGGAGAAAAGAGGAATTATGCACCTCATTGGTGGGAATGTAAATCCGTGAAACCACTACGGAAAACTATATGGAGTTTCCTCAAAAAACTAAAAACAGAGCTACCATATGATTCAGCAATCTCACTACTGGGTATATATCCAAAAGAAAGGAAATCAAGCCGGGCTCGGTGGCTCAGCCTGTAATCCCGCGCCTTTGGGAGGCTGAGGTGAGTGGATTGCCTGAGTCTGCAGGTTCGAGACCTGCCTGGGCAGCGAGACCTCATCTCTACAATAAATCAAAAATCAGCTGGACGTGGTAGCGCATGCCTGTAATTCCGGCTACTCGGAAGGCTGAGGCAGAAGGATCGCCAGAGCCCAGCAGGTTGAGGCTGTGGTGGCCGGGAGCGGCCACTGCACTCCAGTCTGGGCAACAGAGTGAGACTCCAACTCAAAAAAAAAAAAAGAAAGGAAATCAGGAGACGTGGGGAAAGGGAGGCAGCGGAGGCAGAGGCAGAGCATGGTGCAGAGACCGATCCACAGACCGGCAGAGTTGGGCCAAGTAGAACCAGAACAACAAGCCTTCCTGCGACTCGAGTCAAAGAGGAGAGGCTGCAACTACTTGCCCGCATTCCCCAGAGCCAGACTCCTGACTGGTCCGGTAGTCAGGGGCCCAAGAGCAGATCCCGAGGCAAGCTTGGCCCAGGCTTCGACGAGGGCTGGCCCTTTGTAAGGCGCCTTCCAGAGCTGGACCTGGCAGGCCGCCATGATGGAGAGCTCCACATCCATCCCTGCAGCCAAGCCCAAGTGAGCCAAGGCCTCCAAGAGGTCCACAGACCACCCCAAGGATTCAGACATTGAAATGGCTGTTAGTGACCTGACCAAGGTAACTCCATTTTGTAGTAGTTCTTCCATTTTGTCTTCCAGTTCCCCCTCTCACCCCTCCTCCAAATGATCGCCCTAATCTTTCCATTTGTGAATCATGTCCTGCATTTATGGCTTTTCTGTTCCCTCCCCTGGAGGGCTATAACATTCCTGAAACAGTTCTGTCAGGCTATGTAATTCACTTCCCCCCTACGATTTGACGACCTGTACTTTGAAAAATCTCCTTTGTTCCTTACCCAAAACTGAAACTCTGTGACCTTATGGTTCTTGCTATATAATTCTTTTGCTTGCTTCATTTGGGGTCGAGAGTCTTTTTTTGGCATGAGCCTGCTCTTGACTGCTGGCATTAAAGGACTCAATATTTGACTCTCAATGTGTTGGCAACCCTTACTTGCAGTGTGGCTATAACAACAGGATTGTACTTGCCATCCAGGCAGAGAAGAACCATGCTGGCTCCTAGCATCAGTCCATCCAGAAGCATATCAAAAGTCACTACAAAGTGGGTGAGAATGACGACTTGCACATCAAGCTGTCCATCAAGTGCCTGGTCATTACTGGTGTCCTCAAGCAGACCAAAGGGGTGGGTGCCTCGGGATCCTTCCGGTCGGCCAAGAGCAACGAGCCCAAGAAGTCTGTGACCTTCAAGAAGATGGAGAAGGAAGTCAAGAAGGTGGCCATACCAAAGATGGCAGTCAAGCCCAAGAAGGCTGCCTCCAAAGCTCCAAGCAAGAAACCCAGAGCCGCTCCTGTCAAGAAGGCCAAGAAGAAGCCGGCTGCCATGCCCAAGAAGACCAAAAAACCCAAGACTGTCAAAGCCAAGCCCATCAAGGCATCCAAACCCAAGAAGGACAAACCAGTGAAGCCCAAAGGCAAGTGCCAAGACAGCTGGTAAGAAGAAGTGACAATGAAGCCTTTTCTTGTGGACTCTCCTTTCTGTCTCCTGTTTTCTGTAAATATTTTTCTCCTGTTTTTCTCTCAGTCCACACCTGAAACCCTTTGCTGCCTTCTATTCTGATCTTTTTTTTTTTTTTTTTGAGAGGGAGTCTCTCTCTGTTGCCTGGGCTAGAGTGCAGTGGCACACTCACGGCCACCGCAGCCTCTACTTGCTGGGCTCAGGTGATCCTTCCGCCTCAACCTTCCAAGTAGCTAGAACTACAGATGCACGCCTCCACATTCAGCTAGTTTTTGTGATTTATTGTAGAGATGAGGTCTCACCAAGTTGCCCAGATTGGTCTCAAACCCGTGGACTCGGCCTCCCACAGTGCTGGGATTATAGGAGTGAGCCACAGCGCCCGGCCTTGTTTTGCTATTAATGTACTTAATGGGGTTAGGGGTTTTGGTGGGTTGTGTGCTTTGTTGGGGTATTTTTTGTTTTGCTATGAAGGTAGATGAGCAAGAGAACAGGCAAAGCAGTTGATTCTGGCTAGGTCCAGGAATTGTGAAGTCAGTAGAAATATCTTTAGGGTAAATGAGCTTTCTTTAAGTTGGGCACTCCTTGTGAGAATTCCAGAATCTTTGGTTTGGTGGAGAGGGACGGCAGCAGCTAGCCAGCAAAGGGAGGGCGGTGGAAAAATCCCACCTCTGGGCTGACTTCCACCTCCCAATGGGGAGCAGTGGGGGGTCCAAACTCAGTTACCTCCTCACTTCTGTTGGTCTTGGGGAAGGGGAGAGAGGTCCAAGTGACAGCTGGTGGGAGAAGCTGTAGCTTCTCCCAGTCAACTAGGAACTAGCCGTTGGGGGGGTAGGTCTTTGTGGCTTTGGCAAGGTCTCTTGTCCAATGCCGGTGGAAACTTTGGGGGAAGGGTGGGGAGTCCGTCAGCCAGGTGCCTTAGTATGCCCTGTTGAAACTTGAGATTTTCCACACAATTGGTGAATTGTGTCCTAAGGAGTCTTATTTTCTTTTCCTCTGGTTTTGTGTTCTCTTGTACAAAAGGTGACCTTGCTTGGTCTGATGGGTTTCTAGCCCCACCAGCAGCCACCGTAACCTCCCAATGTTTTTTTTTTTTTTTTTTTGAGTTGGAGTCTCATTCTGTCGCCCAGGCTGGAGTGCAGTGGCACACTCATGGCCACCACAGCCTCAACCTGCTGGGCTCAGGTGATCCTTCCACCTCATCCTTCCAAGTAGTTGGAACTACAGGCACGCACCACCATGCCTGGCTACCAATGTGTTTTTACTTCCCAGACTTTGATAAATAATTGTAGTTGGGGGAGGACTAATGGGTGGGGAGTGGACAGTAAGAAATACTGCAGTCGATTTGGGATTTGCTAAGCAGTTTTCCAGAGCTAGGTCTGTGCATATGTATATATACATATCTAGGGCTAGTAATTACATCCCACACTTGGGAGCTGGGAGAAAAAAACCTGTACAGTTGTCTTTCTCTTTTCATAAAATAGGAACATCATGCGCTTACGTGTCCTCTCCCCCCTTTTTAAAAAACAAGTGTTATTTGTGCCGGGAAAATTTTGCTTTCTTTGTAATTTAAAAATTTTATAATAAAATTGGAAAAGGAAAACTCCCGAAAAGAAAGGAAATCAGTATGTGATTTCCATATTTATTGCAGTACTATTGCAATAGCCAAGATATGAAATCCACCTAAGTGCCTATCAATAGACAAATGGGTAAAGAAAATGTTGTATATATACACGGCGAAATAGTGTTCCACCATGAAAAGAATAAAATCCTGTCATTTGCAGCAACATCGGTGGAATTGGCAGCCATTATGTTAAGTGAAATTGACCAGGCACAAACAGACAGATATCACATGTTCTCACTCATATGTGGGGGCTAAAAAAATTTATTTCATGGATGTAGAGAATAGAATGGTGGTTATCAGAGACTGAAAAGTGTGTGTGTGTGCCTGTGTGTGTGGGTGTGTGTGGGTGTGTGTGGGTGTGTGTGCCCGTGTGATTAATGTATATAAACATACTGTGAGATAGAAGGAATAAGTTCCAGTGTTTGATAGCACAGTAGGGTGACTATAGTTCCAACAATTTATTGCATATTTCAAATTAGCTGGATGATTTGGAATGTTTCCCCAAGAAATGGTGTATTCGAGGTGATGGATACCGTAAGTACCCTGATTTGATCATTACATGTTGTGTGCCTGTGCCATGATATCACACGTATCCCATCCATGTGTATGGTTATCATGTATCAACACAAAATAGAAAGGAAAGGTAAATTTCTCTGTCCAAAGTGTTGGTCTCCATATCTGGACCACTGGGCGATACTGTCACCTTGGCAGAGAGGGTGGCAGGAGGAGAGGGTTTGGTTTCTAGAGCAGCCTCTGCCCTCAGTTTGTCCTCTGTTCCTGGACATGTCTCCTCCAGCCTCCAGTTTTTCCTCTCCGAGGTGGGAAAATGAGATGCCGTGTCCTCTAAGAGGCCAGGCAATGCTTAAATGAGATGTTCTCTGCGTGGCACTTGTCACAGTGCCTGACACACACTAAAAACACACAGGAAGCATCTGCCAGCTGCAAGGCTGGTGTCATCATCAGTCTCTCTCAGATTATGGCAGCGTCTCCTCCATTGTCTTCCTGATTTCACCCTTCTTCCACAGTCTCTTTTCCACATGGTAGCCAGACTGACCTTTAAAAAAGTATAAGCCGTGAGGTGAGTGGATTGCCTGAGCCCGTGGTTTCGAGACCCGCCTGGGCAGTGAGTCCTCATCTCTACAATAAATCAAAAAATCAGCCGGGCCTGGTAGCACATGCCTGTAATTCCAGCTACTCGGAAGGCTGAGGCGGAAGGATCGCTGGAGCCCAGCAGGTCGAGGCTGCAGTGGCCAGGAGCGGCCACTGCACTCCAGTCTGGGTGACAGAGTGAGACTCCAACTCAAAAAATAATAAAATAAAATAAAAATAAAAAAAGTATAAATGGGACAAATGATAAAGCTTATTTATTTATCTATCTTGCTGGGCACCAGCAATCCTTCTGCCTCAGACTTCCAGTAGCTGGAACTACAGGCGCACGCTCCCACGCCCAGCTCATTTTTGATTTATTGTACTGACGAGGTCTCACCATGTTGCCCAGGCTGGTCTCGAACCCGCAGGCTCAGGCAATCCTCTTGTCTCGGCCTCCCAAAGTGCTGGGATTACAGGCTTGAACCACCATGCCCGGCCGATAAACCTTCTTTAATTGAAAATATACAATCACAGTTGTGCAATAAAGAACATTGCTTGACCGGGTATGGTGGCTCCTGCCTATAATCCCAGCACTCTGGGAGGCCGAGGTGAGAGGATTGTCTGAGCCCACGGGTTTGAGACCAGCCTGGGCAACTTGGCGAGGCCTTGTCTTTACAATAAATCAAAAAATTAGCCGAAGCCGGGCTCGGTGGCTCAGCCTGTAATCCCGCGCCTTTGGGAGGCTGAGGTGAGTGAATTGCCTGAGCCCGCGGGTTCGAGACCCACCCGGGCAACTTGGCGAGACCTCATCTCTACAATAAATCAAAAAAATTAACCGGGCGTGGTAGCGCGCACCTGTAGTTCCAGCTACTTGGAAGGCTGAGGCGGAAGGATCACCGGAGCTCAGCAGGTCGAGGCTGCGGTGGCCAGGAGCGGCCACTGCGCTCCAGTCTGGGCGACAGAGTGAGACTCCAACTCAAAAAAAAAAAAAATTAGCTGAGAGTGGTGGTACATGCCTGTAGTTCCAGCTACTTAGAAGGCTGAGGTGGAAGGGTCACCTGAGCCCAGCAGGTCGAGGCTGCAGTGGCTGTGAATGTGCCACTGCACTCCAGCCTGAGTGACGGAGTGTGAGACTCCAACCCAAGTTAAAAAAAAAAAAAAAAAAGAATTAACCTTGCTCAAAGAAAGGTTTGACCTTTATCCAGCTCCTGGGAAGTAAGCTCCAGACCCTGGTATGTGCTGTCTGATAACAGTCCCTTTGTTTACCTGGGGATCTTGGGCCAATCAGATAGTTGACAACTGATAGATGGGGGAAGGTCTTGGGTCACATAGTATCAGCTTGACCTTTGGGGGACTAAAGAGACTAAGGTCAGCTATGGGAGCAGTCAACCATGCCTACATGACTGACCTCCAATCAAAAGCCAGGACACCAAGGCTCAGGTGAGTTTCCCTGGTTGGCAGTACTCTGTGTGTTGTCAGATCTCATGCTGGGAGAATTAAGCACTGTCCATGTGTGATCCTAATGACAAGACAACTGGAAGCTTTCTTTTTTTAAAAAATAAAGATGTGGGCTACAATTCAGGGTTAGGTATAGAAACAATGATTATGCAGGTACCCATGTTGATGAGGTATGCCCTCCCTCCCCTAGCAGTTTCCCTCAACTGCCAATCCCACCCCCTCTCCCCTGACAGTTTCCCATGACTGCCAAATGCTTTTTTATAGTATTATGATAATTGTTCAAGTTCTTCTTATGTGTGAGAACATATGGTACTCTGTTCTTTGTTTCTGTGATAGATCACTGAGTATGATCGACTCCCAATCCATCCAAGTTGCTGCAAAGTTCACATATTTGTCCTGCCGTCTCCTGGGCAAAGTCTTGTGTGCCTCTCCCCGCGGTGTCCTTTCTCTGTCCCAAACCGTAACCATGAATATAACAGCTTCTCCAAGTTCTGTGAGTCTTTCTAGCAAATTACTGAACCTAAGAGTGGTTGTGGTGGGGTGGGGGCGTCCCTGAACTGCAATGCTTTGTAAAAAAATTTTCTTTTAAAGATGTGGGGTACAATTCAGGATTAGGTATACAAGTGGACATTGTATATCCCTTTAGTCCCCACTTTGCCTGGTTTGAGATCGGCCACGTTTATTGATGTTGTGTCTCCCGCCCCCCTGACCCCGTGCAGTGTTTTTTTTTTAAAGCTAAAAGTTAACAGAGTACCCGTCTTTAATAACAATTAACATGTATGTAATGGCTACCCATAGAAACAATCTTAAAAAAGATACCCTTTAGAAAAATCTGATGCAAAGCTTCTGTTTTAAAATCTGTGAAAGTATTTTGCTTTATTGTTAGCATTTCTACTATTATGGGCTGACAGATCATGTATGACTTCAATCAAATAATAAAAGTTGCTTAAAAGTCCAGCAGCTTCTTGGTATAGTTGAAATGAAATCTTAACTCCCTTCCCTAGTGTACAGAGTCCACACGATCCTGCCCCTGCCTAACTCTTGGACATGATGTTGTATCATTTTTCCCGTTTCTCCATGCTCCGGCCATCTTGGCTTTTCTTCTGTTCTGTACAACTTAATTCAAACTTATTCCAGCCTTGGCGCCTCTGCACTCGCTGTTTTCTCTGCCAGAAGAGCTGGTTCTTTCTCGTTCTTTCATTCTCAGCTTCTCCCCAGATATTTCTCTGATGATGACAAAAGTAGCCACCCCCCATGACCTACATAACCTCACGCCTTTTTTTTTTTTAAATTGGAGTCTCACTCCGTCGCCCAGGCTGGAGTGTAGCGGCAAGCTCACGGCCATCCCATTGTCAACCTGCTGGGCTCCAATGATCCTGCCACCTCAGCCTTCCAAGTAGCCAGAACTATAAGTGCGCGCTACCACGCCCAGTTAATTTTTGATTTATTGTCAAGACGAGGTTGCCCGGGCTGGTCTCGAACCCACGGGCTCAGGCAATCCACTGGCCTCAGCCTCCCAAAGTGCTATGATTACAGAGCCCAGCCTACTCTTTTAAAATTCTCTGCACAGTGCTCATCACTACCTGATAGCCTCTTGATTTTTTATTTGTTGATTCATTTTCTTTCCCCTCTCAATAGAAGGTAAGTTCCATGAGAACAGTGACCTTGTGTGTCTTAAATATCTTACTTCCCTAGCACTCTGGAAGAGTGCTGAAAAATAATATGTGCTCAATAAATATTTGCTAAGTGAATGAAGAAATAATGAGTTTGTAATTATACCACTTTAGGGTCAAAAGTTTCTCTCATTCGTCTTAGGATGGTGGATCTCAATTTTAACTTTGCATAGAATCACCTGAGGAGGTTTTCAAAAAGTCCAGAAGCCCTGGCTGCACCCAAGACAAGTTAGATCAGACTCGGGGGGTGAGGGGGCTAGGGCCCAGGTATCAGCCCTTTTTAGAACTCCTGACGTATTTCCCAGGCTTAGTCCTAGAGGCTGCACCCAAAGATTATTTGTCATGACCACTAGATGGCATAAGAAACCGATCAGAAACACCAATCAAGGCCTTAAGACCCAGGCCCTAAGCTATTGATAAACCTATTGTTTCCGTTTCTTTTAAAGTTACACAGAAACAGAACACCAACTGCAATGAACAGTTATGTAACCATTTCCGATATAAACACCAACCCCAACATAACGCTCCTTGGAGTTTATCTCATGAAATGGATCTATGGTACGTAAAATTATTTTTTTAATGGATTTTAGATATTTTGAATTCTTTTCCCTTTAAAATATATGTTTAGGCATACAGAAAGCATAAACATGACTATAATAAGCACCTACATGCCTACCCTCCAGGCTAAGAAATCGAGAATACAAATACAATTGAATGTAATCCCCTTAGGTATGTTCCTCCTCTTAAATTTCTCTCCCTGCCTAGCCCACCATTCCTATTCTGAAAGGTCTAAATCTATGTGTATGACCATATATCCATAGGACCCCCCTGTAGACACCAAATATACACCAAAAGTCCATTACAGTCATCTGGACCGGGGTCAGATATTGGGTAGCCTCTCTTTTCACTGTATTCTCTCTTTTTCTATCTAAATTTTTTTCATTAAAAAAAGTACTTTATTTAATTTGGGCATAGTGGCTCACGCCTGTAATCCCAGCACTTTGGGAGGCGGAGGCAAGAGGATTGCCTGAGTCCAGGGGGTCGAGGTCAACCTGGGCAACTTGGCGAGACCTCATCTCTACAATAAATCAAAAAATTAGCCGGGCATGGTGGCATGCACCTGTGGTTCCAGCTCCTTGGAAGGCTGAGGCAGAAGGATCACCTGAGTCCAGTAGGTTGAGGCTGCGGTGGCCG
>NW_007258424.1:414771-450307 GCF_000164805.1 Carlito syrichta
TCCTTTTTTTTTTTGAGCTGGAGTCTCACTCTGTTGCCCAGGCTGGAGTGCAGTGGCATGCTCACGGCCACCGCAGCCTCAACCTGCTTGGCTCCGGTGATCCTTCCGCCTCCACCTTCCAAGTAGGTGGAACTACAGGCACGCTCCACCACACCTGGCTAATTTTTTGATGTATTGTAAGATGACATCTCACCAAGTTGCCCAGGCTGGTCTCGAACCTGTGGACTCAGGCAAGCCTCTCACTTCGGCCTCCCAAAGTGCTGGGATTATAGGACCGAGCCACTGCACCCAGCCGAAACTCCTTTTTTAAAAAACAGCTATATTGAGAAATAATTCATATATCATACAATTAATTCACCCATTTAAATTGTATAATTAAATGGTTTTTAGTATAAAATCCTTCTGTCTTAGGGTTTGTTTTTTTATGAACCCTAAATGAGTTGCAGATTCTCTTCTTCCACATATGAACTCTGACCCCCGCTAAGCCGGGCATGCACCACCTACCTGCTTCCAAGGCCTTCCTTCAGAACGATCAATGTCCTCCCTCCTTCCACATTTATTTCCCTCCCCAGATGTGCACAGGAAACGGTCTGAGAAAATATCCAGCAAACTGTGGGTGCTGTAGGAAACTTAGGGGTTGTATTTGATAAACTTCTGTATTGTTTGAAATTTTTACAAGTAGCCTGTCTCCTATTCTAATTTATTTTTTATTTTGATTTCTTGAGTCAGAGTCTCACTGCCTCCCAGGTTGGAGTGCAGTGACACCTCAGCCTTTCAAGTAGCTGGAACCATAGGCACGCATCACCACGCCTGGCTAATTTTTTGATTTCTTGTAGAGTCGAGGTCTCGCCAAGTTGTCCAGGCTGGTCTTGAACCCCTGGGCTAAGGCAATCCTCTCGCCTCCGCCTCCCAAAGGACTGGGATTACAGGCATAAGCCACTGTGCTCAGTTTACTGTTCTAATTTAAAACAATGTTTAAGTCCTAGCTCTTCCCAGTGTTTGTCTAGTTCTAATCTGCAAACATGGAACATGCCCGGAGGAGTCAGGGGAAGACAGAACATCTCATGCTTCCTGGAAAGCAGACCCTGAGTGTTTTGGAGTTTCCCAGTAATGAGAGGTTCAACTGGCTCTTTCCTGTTCGCCTTTCTACCTTCAGGCAGCATGCAGGCCCTCCTCAGGCTGACTCATTTGCAAACAACGAAGGGGGTAATTGCTTTCAGGTAGAGAAAAGATTGTCCCATAATTCCTTTTAACAGAAAAATGTACAAAATCAGTCCACCAGCCTTCAAAATACAGTAAGCAAAAGCAGGACAAGTGCTACCTTTCACCAGTGTTCCTAATACCAACTCAGAGGTCAAGCACTGCAGTTCGGTCCTGGCTTGTCACAGACTGCATCTAGGAGGGACTTTGCTCCTGAGTTTAGGTACAGGTGAGACCTTGAATACGTCATTTCCAAGCTAGTGAGCCTGGTGAGTGGTGGGTAAACTGTGTTTACTCTGGTTTTCCTTGGGATGGCATCACTTGGTGATGTCAACTGTGAAGGCTCTGAGAAGTTACAAGTTCACCTGTCAGCTTCATGAATGCTAGTGGAGGAGATTCCTGGGTCAGAGATACTGCAGAGTAGCAGTATTGGTGCTGTTTCTTTTCTTTTCTTTTTTTTGAGTCGGAGTCTCACTCCATCACCCAGGGCTGGAGTGCAGTGGCACGCTCGTGGCCACCCCAGCGTCAACCTGCTGGGCTCTGCGATCCTTCCGCCTCAGACTTCCAAGTAACCAGAACTACAGGCACACACTACCACGCCTGGCTAATTTTTTTTGAGTTGGAGTCTCACTCTGTCGCCTAGGCTGGAGCACAGTGGCACGTTCACGGCTACCCCAGCATCGATCTGCTGGGCTCCGGCGATCCTTCTGCCTCAGCCTTCCAAGTAGCTGGAACTACAGGCGCGCGTTGCCATGCCCGGCTAATTTTTAATTTATTGTAGAGACGAGGTCTTGCCCAGTTGCCCAGGCTGGTCTCGAACCCACAGGCTCAAGCAATACACTCACCTCGGTCTCCCAAAGTGCTGGGATTACAGGCTGAGCCATTGAGACCGGCCAGTTCTGTTTCTAAGAACCCCAACTCCCAGGGCAACACAAGGAGGGCCAGGTGACACGTGCACCGCAGTGGGTCACATTACAGGAGAAGAACCCAGAGTTTGGAGAACCCATATCTTTTATAATGGGTAGTAAGCATTCTGCCCTATATTACACCGAGAGAGATTTTTATTTACATTTGCGTCAGAGGCACAGACCCCAGAGGGAGATGCTTCCATATCTCCCAAAGCAGATTGTGATACTAAGATCCTTGGGAAGATGATTCAAAATATGGACAGCCAGTGCCTGGCACTGCAAGTTGCAGAGGGAATTGTCTTGCGACATACTTTAGCTGCTAAACAGAAATACCTGCCATGATTCGTTCTGGGTTTTATGAGTTTTAAATTAAATAGGGTGGCTAGATACAGTGTGGTTCATGCCTGTATACCCAGAACTTTGAGGGGCTGAGGCAGAAGGATTGCTTGAGGCCAGGAGTTCGAGGCTGCAGTGAGCTATGATCATGCTACTGCACTCCAGTCCGGGCAACAGAGTGAGGCCCTGTCTCTAATAAATAAATAAATGAGGTCCTTAGGAAAATGCATCCGCATAAAATGCAACCCCTTTGTGTTTCTTTACTAGGATATTTTGCCTCAAAACAAAATAAAATCAAAATTTTGCCTTAGACCTCGCAAGAGTGTTTTCTCCAGGCTGAGAACTTGAGAGAAGTGGTAAGTAAATGGCTTTTTCCTAACCAGACAAGAAACTTTTGTTTCTTGCTCTTTTGCTACTAGAAAAAAGAAAAGTAAAACACTAAATGCACTTCATAGAAAAACCATTAAAGGTGAATTTACATTTACCTTGTGACTAGAAAAGCATTACCTCGGGTCAATGTCTTTTCTCCTGCCTTGTCTGGGTGAAGCCTGAGGCAGAAGCTTTGCTTTTCTGAGTGGAGTTGAGGACGGGAATGTAAATGAGACAGGGTGTAGAGAGGTGAGCGCAGGAGCTAGGAGTGTGCAGAAAGGGGGGGGAGGCTGTGAGCCGGGTGGGAGAGGACAGGAGGTGGGAGGCGGGACCCTGAGGAGACCCGCAACTGCCTTAGGAAGTGGACCTTCAAGTGAGAGGTGTCAGGGAGGGTGTTCCTGAGGTCTTCTGGTATGGTGTCCTTGGAACCTCTTTCTTTTCCTCTCCATGAAGCTTTATCCTCATTATTTGGGTATGCCTTTCAGTGGGCTTGGGCTTTTTGTAAAGGCACAACTGTACCCCTTGACCTTGGATGAGTATTGCTAACAAAGTCAGTCTGGGATCCCAGTTGGACATTGGTCACGATGTTACTTTTTAACCCCAGAGGCATCCTGGGACTTTCTGTACAGTGATGGGGAAATACCTGTTCCCTGCGCAGACACTTTTCTCTCGGCCTTTGGTGGGGAAACATAATCATCTCTGGCTCCCCCGAAATGAGGGTCTGTGTATATGGGAAAAATTTGTAAGAGAAAAGAAAAGCATCTGGGAAGTCCACCTTTCTCTCTCCACATACTACCCTCTGGTGTAGAAAAAAATGCGTGTCCCACATTGGCCAGGGCTGTGTTCTTGTCTCACAACACTCAACATGCTTCACTGACTGTCACCCCCTCTTTAAAACTCTCTCCTCTGCTAGCTCTGGGACTACCAGTTAAGTAGTACAAAATAGCAGTAGCCAGTATGTTGTGTCTGCTTGTACCAGTGGTGTTAAGTCCTTTGCATGGTTGCCATGCTCAATTTTCTCAATAGTTCCAGTGGGTAGATGAGAAGATGTTCTCAGCTTCAGTTGGGTAAACTGAGCCTTGGAGATAGCCAGAGACTGCTCCTGGTTGCTTGGAGGTGGAGCCAGGAGAAGGCCTCTCTGACTTCAGGGCACGAGCCCTGGGCAGTGAGAAATAGCCGAAAGGAATAGGGGTGCTAAGAGAGAAGAAATACTAGTAGACAGATAGTAACAGGGATGGCTGGCATGCTGCAGCCCCAGTGTGCACCGGGGCTCACTCGGCACTGGCGTTTCTAGGCCACACCAATGCCCCTGGGAGGGGCGGGGAGGTAGCTCCTGGCTCCAGGGGAGGAAACAGGTCCTACAGGAGGGAAAGCAACTTGAATAGAGTCACAGAGTGGTAGATCAGGTTTTTGCAAAAAAAAAGTGGATGCACTTTGCCTGTGACCGTGTTACCACCCCGCATCCAGAACAAGCTTTGTCTCCCTCTGGGTGCTGAGTGCGGCCCATTCTGGGGGTGCCTCTGGGGGTAGCTACCTTTGGGAGGCACGAAGGACACAGGCTGGAACATGGGAGGATGTTGGAGAGGCTCACTGGCTCTGGGCAGACCTGTTCCCCATCTGGAAGATCCGACCTGGTACCGCACATCTGGGCACACACGGGACCCCTTCTAGCCATTTTAATCACCTATCCCTCACTTTCTTTTTAATGACCACATTCCCAGTGGCTCGCATGGTCCCCTGCAGGCCCACTTGATGTCGAAAAGCTTCAAATACACTTTAATGAAGCAGAATAGCAATCCTATGAGCTCAGTAGGGAGTTATTGATTTTCTGTGTAAAAATACTAACGTGACTTTCAGGGCTATTTCTGTATGTCATTAGGATACAGAGCACATGGTGTCTCCTGATGTACTAACCACACCAAGACCTATTTTTCTTTCTGGGAAAACATCAGGTATTTACTGTTAGCTTTACCTTTTCTCCTTATTTTTATTGCATGTCCAGACACTGAATAATAATGGCTATAGGTCGACCCTGTTAATGTAACAGCTGCTTTAGTTTAGTTTTTCAGGATTCTGTCTGGTCTGCACATCCAACAGAGCTATATTCTTACATTAGCATTCCACTGGCCTGGTTTTCAGTGGTGCAATCTAAAGTCATACACTCAACCGCTCCTGTCCAATTTTGTCTCTGATGAAATAAAAATGTAAAATTTCTGGCACGGAATCTGCCAGATGTTCCTCTGTTTTTTGTAGAAATGCACATTGTAGATGGCAAGATAAGTGCAAGGTCAGAATAAGCGGTGTTCTCCCTGGCTTTACAGGAAGTGTCCCCAACAGGAGGTGGCCAGGAGAAAAGGCCACAATGCTCTTGGGGGCTTCTTCATATGATGTCAGTGAACATGCCTACCTATTCTGAAGCTATAGAGAAGGCAGTCAAACAGTGAGTTCAAAAGCATGTGTGGCCAGTACCACCCTTATCCTTGTAAGCACACAGAAAGACCACATTGTATCCAGAGAGTTGAGAGACACATCTGGCCAAGGGAATGTGTGTAGGCATGTGTGGTTGATGTCTACAGCCAACCCACAAAAATCTCCCACTTGAGATCTTCCATTCTCTCTCTCCCTTCTCTGGCTACTTTGGAAGCCACACAGGGAAGAGGGCCATCAGACTCACACTGGACTCTGACCTAGATGTTAAATAAACTTTAAATAAACTTTCATTGTGTCAGCTCACTAAGATTTCCTTATGATAGCCAATCACTTCCTGCCTAGTGTATACTAGTTCAAACGTCTTAAGTTTCTTCTTTGTAATAGTGTCTTGCTAAAATAATTTGAGGAACTTTGGTTTAAACATGTTTATTTATTGCAGAACTTCTCAGAGACTTTATTATTCTAACATGGAGTATGAATCTTCTAGAGAGATCTGGTAGGCCGTTGTTTGGCCATAGGGTCCTTTTTCTGCAGACATCTCATGGGAAGAACATTCCAAGGAATTCATTTGGGAGAAATACTGCATTAGAGGCTTGGAAAGTGGTGAAGGTCTTCAGAGACTTCATACAGGAAGAGGTGCCACCACTTTGCTCCATGGCATGTCTCTGGAGGTTTCTGAGGGGTTTAGACACTGCTGCTATTACTATTTTTGAGAACAAAGACAAACAGTGTAATTACAACAACACACACTTGTTAAATAAGCAGGAGGCCATTGTAAGAAACAATGCGATTTATTTTCAAGATGACCCTAAGCCATATTTAGATATCCTTTTTCTAAGTCACTTGCTGCTTCTTTGTCTTCTTTCTCAAGCTTTTTACTTGGGCAGCTTCTATTTTTCAAATTCTGGAGGGAACCAATCAAAATAAATACCTATAGGCCAATCAGCAAATAGAACATGCAAATAAGATGATTTTGTAATAACTCTGTAAACCAATCAGTAGATGGGATATGCAAACAAACTAGCCATGTAACCCAGTTAATGTATGACATGCAGGCAATGTCCAAGATTAGGTTGTAACCTCTGGAGTTCCTAGCCTATGGTGAAACAGGGGAGGGACTTGTGCTGTAGGGAATTAATACTTTGGCTGCAGCTGCTTCAGTGTGCTTGCTCATTTAAGAGACACCCATTCTTGCAAGAGCGTTATTAAAAGACCTGTTTCACACCACTGATCTCTGAGTCTCCTTTTCGTTTTGTGGGACACAGCTCAAAAAGACGGTGTCCCTTGTCGCCCCCGTTTCCAGTACAACATTAGCTTGAGACTGTCTCTGTACTTTGAATTCCAACACAATAGACCTTCATCAAACCTAGTACATAAACTGAAACCTAACTTAAGGGGGATTTTTGAGAACAAACGGCAAAGTTTTAGTCAATCACAAACAGCCAAGATTCAGCCAATCAAGGCAGTCAGCCAATCACCAAATAAGGCAAATGCCTAGCAGCAACCAATCAGGTGATTTCTCTACTTTGTTTCTGTGTTCATTCTATAAAAGCTCATTGTTCATACTTTTGGGCATAGCTCTCTGAGTTTCTGATTCTGAGTGCTGTCTGACTAATGACTTGTTCTTCTCTCAAATAAATTCTGTAAAATTTATTTTGTCTACTTTTTCTTTTAACACGTTGTATGATGGTACTTTCCAAAGTTTTCAAGGCCTTACCCTGGACAAGTTCAATATAAGCGTCAGGCAGTCAACTACCTGGGACACTAACCTGTAAATGGCACTAAAACAAGCAAAGAAAAAAAAATCAATTTAAAATGTGTGTGCTTCCAAGAACACTATCAAGAAAGTGAAAAGACAATCCACAGTCCAGGAGAAAATATTTGCAAATCATATATCTGCTAAGGGACTAATACCCAGAATACATACTCCTACAGACCAGAAATAAAAAGATAAATAACCCAGTTAAGAATTGAAGTCTTCCTCCTCCAAAGAAGATACACAAACAGCCAATAAGAAGAGAAAAAGATGCCCAAGTCATTATTAGTCATTAAGGAAATGCACATCAAGCCCACAATGAGATGCTACCTCACACACACTAGCATCCCCACGCTAAAAAGATGGGGCAGTAACAAGCATCAGTAAGGATGTGAAGATATTGGAAGTCTTTTTTTTTTTTTTTTTTTTGAGTTGGAGTCTCACTCTGTCGCCCAGACTGGAGTGCAGTGGCCGCTCCCGGCCACCGCAGCCTCGACCTGCTGGGCTCCGGCGATCCTTCCGCCTCAGCCTTCCAAGCAGCTGGAACTACAGGCGCGCGCTACCACACCCGGTTGATTTTTGATTTATTGTAGAGATGAGGTCTCGCCAAGTTGCCAAGGTGGGTCTCAAACCCGCGGGCTCAGGCAATCCACTCACGTCAGCCTCCCAAGGCGTGGGATTACAGGCTGAGCCACCGAGCCCAGCTATTGGAAGTCTTATACCTTGCTGTTGGGAATGAAAATGGTACAATTGCTTTGGAAGATAGTTTGCCAGTTTTTCAAGAAGCTAAGCATAGAGTTACCCTATGACTCAGCAATTCTGCTCCTAGGTATATATCCAAGAGAAATAAAAACATATGTCTATGCAAAACCATGTACATAAATATTTAAAACAAACAGTATTACTCATCAGAGCTAAAAAGTGGAAACAAATAAAATGTCCATCAACCTATGAATGGATAAACAAAATGTGGAATAGCCTTACAAGGGCGTGTTATTTAGCAATAAAGAGGACACATGCTACAACATGTTCACCTTGGAAACATTATGCTAAATGAAAGAAGCCAGACACACACCAAAGGAGGCTCTGTGTTGTATGGTTTCATTCATATGAAATGCCCAGAATAGGCAAGAATCTATAGACACATAGAGTAGATTAATGCAAGAGTTGGGGAGAAGGGAGAATGGGGAATGACTGGGTTCAGGGTTTCTTTCTGGGTGAAAGAAATGTTCTGGAATTAGATGGTAGTGGTGGCTATACAACTTTGTGACTATACTAAAAATCACTGAACTCCATACTTGCATACTTTCTTTTTTTTTTTGAGCTGGAGTCTCACTGTTGCCCAGGCTGGAGTGCATTGGCATGCTCACTGCCACCACAGCATCGACCTGCTAGGTACAGGCTATCATTTCTCTTCATCCTTCCAAGTAGCTGGAACTACAGGGACATGCCACCATGCCCAGCTAATTTTTTTTATTTATTGTAGAGGTGAGGTCTCGCCAAATTGTCCAGGCTGGTCTCACCTCCACTTCCCAAAGTGCTAAGATTACAGGCGTGAGCCACCGCACCCAGCTGAACTGCATACTCTCAAGGGGTGAACTTTATGGTACATGAATTCTGTCTGAATGATAATAATTTTAAAAATCATTAGGATAAATGAATGGGAAGTAGGATGCCTGTTAACATCAGCTTTCACACAGGACCCTTCATGTAACTGGAAAAAGATAATATGTCCTCAAGAGTGAAAAAGAAAAGAAAAAATCAGTGCACCAGTCCTCAGCAGCACCAGTGCATTTCTACTGAACACTCCTGCCTGTGCATGTGGACAGCTGTCCTGTGTGTAATCACAGGCCTAGCCCTGAGCTGAGACCAACCCACTGACAGTCATCCAACACAGTGCCAGACAAAACAATGCCTGCATTAGTGCTCATAAGTGGAGATGAAAGATTTATCATACTTAAACTTTAAATTTTAAAATATTTTTTACCATGAAAATGCCAGATTCAGAAACTAGCAAAGAAAACTGGAGAACAAGAGCTGCAAAAAAGTAGGGATGTATTTGCCATATGTAAGCCAGAAGAAAGAACATGTAAATGTATTTTGAGCAGGTCTTGGGGAGTGCGAGTGACTTATGCTGTCTAGTAATAAATAGCAGAAAAAAGGTGACATGAAAGCCAGTTCTAAAAAAATTTCAAGGCTGGGTGTGGTGGCTCATGCCTGTAATCCCAGCACTTTAGGAGGCTGAGGCAGGAGGACTGCTTGAGCCCAGGAGTTCAAGACCAGCCTGGGCAACACAGTGAGACCCCATCTCTACAAAAAAAATTAAAAAAATTAGACGGGTGTGGTGGCGCATGCTTGTAGTCTCAGCGACTCAGGAAGAGAAAGTGGAAGGACTGCCTGAGCCCCGGAGGTGGAGGCTGTGGTGAGCCATGATTGTGCCACTGCACTCCAGCCTGGGCAACGGAGTAAGACTCCGGATTGGCTCCGCCTCCCCCACATCCAAAAAAAAAAAAAAAGAAAAGAAAAGAAAAGAAAAGAAAAAATAAGAAAACCCAGACTCTTTCCTGCATGTTGAGGTAGTCCTCATTAATGAGAGTTCTCTTCACAACAACCTAAATAAAATCATCTTCTTAACTGCCCTGTGCATTTTTGTCTTTCACAAGCATATAATACAGTAAATCCTTTATTTTGAACATAAAAGTTTTTATTAGTAGACAATCTGCTCTTTCTGCCCCCACTAGGAAAATATTGGAAAAATATTTAAAACATGTCAGTTTGAAGGGATGCCAAATAATTCGCCAGCCGAGGGTACCCACAGCTGGAATTGCCTTGACCAGTTATCTCAGATAAGAAGGACTGTGGAGGGGAGAAAATTCACCCCATGGTGACAAATCAGGGGAGATATTGTTTTTTGTTTTTTTTTTACAGCAAAACTCCTCTAAGTGTACCACAATTTTACATTTCTAGAGAAATCATCCATATTCCAGGGTCTAGGACTAGTTTTCCATTCTCAGAGTTCTCCAAATATCAAGCATCTAGCTCTGCCTAGTATTTGGCTATTAAGAAGGAAAAATGCATGTACAGAATTAGTTTTATGCCAGATTATCAGAGTTTTCGTATTACTGCTACATCTTATTTATAACTTCGTTTTATATTATGACTACTATATGTATGTTGCTGTGCTTCAAGCCATTCTAAATCACGGATGGTAAATAAAATGAAAATACTCTGAGATGATCACAATTGGACTTTCTCAGCAGGGACGTAGTGAACAGATGCACTCTTCAGTCTGTTAATGGGACACATCGCTGCCACCTACTTCCTCCTTCCCCTGGCAGTGTCTCCAAACTGTTGATCCCTTCCTTGTGTTATTGTGAGTAATGTTCAGGTCCCACTAATGAGTGAGAACATGTGGCATTTGGGTCTTTGTTTCTGTGATAGTGTGGCAAAATCTAAGGGAACTAGAAATTGACCTTCCATACGGTCCAGCAATCTCCCTCCTAGGAATATACCCAGAGGATTTACATATACCCAGAGGAGCACAAGTCGTTCTACAAAAAAGATACCTGCACACGCATGTTCACTGCTGCACTATTCACAATTGCAAAAGTAGGGAACCAACCCTACTGCCCATCGAAAGTAGATTGGATAAAGAAAATGTGGTACATATACACGAGGGAATACTATGCAGCCATAAAAAAGGACAAACTCATGGACTTCTCAGCAAACGGGAAAGAATTAGAGACAATCACGCCTGGATCCTTTCCGTAATCTATTGAGCAGGCTTGGGAGCTCAAGCATCAGGATTTCTTAGAAGCATTTTGCTTTTCCCTCTGTTGAATCATGAGGGTTTCAGGGAGACAAAAAGGCTATGATACTGCACATGCATGGTCATTTCTTCCATTATCTGTCAAAAAGGCATCCGATTTTGCCTTGGGCTGGATTTGGAGGAGGGTTGCCCCTTCATAGAAGCTGCTGAATCTGGAAAATCAGGGCTAAGAAAATCGTGCAATTCATCTTGGAAACTGCCTGGGGTTTCCAGGTACAGGATACAACTTCAGGCTAATCTAATAACACCTGTTCTAACCATCAGAGTAGAAACAACACTGATTGCCACAGTCCTGTGGTCTGAAACTTCTGATTGGCTGGTGCTTTGGCGGCAGGAAAGCATCCAATTTCCATGGGCTTGCTGTGGTATGTTTGTGTCATTAGGTAGCAGAGGAAAAAAGCAACCCCTGCCCAATGACTCACCTACAAGTACTAAGAATGAGAGGTTGTTCAGGGTAGAACAAAGATATCTGAGCTGAGAGACCTGAGCTCTATAGTCTTCATCTGTCACTTTTGGAGTCATTTTCTTTTAGTCCGTCTGTCATTTCGGGAGACTTCAGACAATTAACTTCCTTTCTTTGGGCCTGTTTTTCTTCATGTGTGAAATAAAGAGACCCGATGAAATGACCTAGGAAGCCCTTCCTAAGTCTGGCTTTTACTCATCGGTCACTTTGAAAATGATGTAAGGCCGGGCTCGGTGGCTCAGCCTGTCATCCCAGCACTTTGGGAGGCCGAGGCCAGTGGATTGCCTGAGTCCGCGGGTTCGAGACCCACCCGGGGAACTTGGCAAGACCTCGTCTCTACAATAAATGAAAAAAACTAGCCGGGCGTGGTAGCGCGCGCCTGTAGTTCCAGCTACTTGGAAGGCTGAGGCGGAAGGATCGCCGGAGCCCAGCAGGTCGAGGCTGCGGTGGCCGGGAGCGGCCCCTGCAATCCAGTCTGGGTGACAGAGTGAGACTCCGACTCAAAAAAAAAGAAAGAAAATGTAAGAGGTTTAATTGACACCGACCTAACACAGTTACTTTTTTTTTTTTTTTTTTTTAAGGAGATGAAGTTCTCGTTATGTTGCCAGACTAGCCTGGAACCCCTAGGCTCAAAGACCTGCCTGGCTCAGCCTCCCTGAGAATAGCTATGACTACAGGTCATGGGGTTATTTATTTTTTATTATTTATTTTTTGAGTTGGAGTCTCACTCTTTTGCCCAGGCTGGAGTGCAGTGGCACACTCACGGCTACTGCAGCCTCGAGCTGGTGGGCTCAGGCAATCCTTCTGCCTCAGCCTTCCAAGCAGCCAGAACTACAGGTGCGTGCTACCACGCCCAGCTAATTTTTTGATAATATTATAGAGACGAGGCCTCACCAAGTTGCCCAGACTGGTCTTGAACCCCTGAGCTTAGGCAATTCTCTCGCCTCAGCCTCCCAAAGTGCTGGGATTACAGGCTTGAGCCACCGCGCCTGGCCTGTTTTTTATTTATTAATTATAGAGTTGTGGGGTACAGGGAGGATTTACTACAGAAGCAGGCTGCATGCAGGTGAAGTTTGGACTTCTAGGTGGCCCTCGCTCCCTCTGGGAGTGGACCAGGTACCCTTTGTGTTGTCACATGCCCCCCTACCTTTCTCCCTCCCTTGTGCTAACCTGTGTTCAGGGTCCACTTAGGACTGAGAACATGTGGTGGTACTCAGTTTTTTGTTTCTGTGATATAGTTCACTTAGTATGGTGGTCTCCAACTGCATCCAAGTTGCTGCAAAGGCCACGACTTAGTTTTTTAATGGCTGCATATCACTCCATTGTACAGATGTACCACATTTTCTTTACCCAGTCCACTATCAATGGGCAGCAGAATTGGTTCCATGCTTTTGCTATTGTGAATAGTGTGGCAATAAACATGCATGGGCAGGTGTCTTTTTGATAGAGTGATTTATGTTCCTCTGGTATACTCCCAGGAGAAAGATTTCTGGATCCTATGGAAGATCAATTTTTAGTTATCTGGGAAATTGCCACACTGCTTTCCATAGAGGTATTTTGCTTTCTAAGATTGGAAAATATATAGTCTATTTAGAAAATAAACTAGAGAGAGAGGGAGGAGATTCACCTCCCCAAGGTAGGGAAGGGGGCCAAAGCTAGAAAAACATGGCCTGACCAGTGATTAATAAAACAATAGCCTTTCCATAGAGGTTGAACTAGCTTACATCCCCACCAACAGTGGAGAGCATCTCATTTTCTCTGCATCTGCTATTTTTTGATTGATTAATGGTGACCATCCTCACCAGAGTTAGGGGGTATCTCATTGTAGTTTTGATTTGCATTTCTCTGATGATTAGTGAAGGCTGAGCATTTTTTTCATGTCTCTATTGGCTTCTTATATGTCATCTTTTGAGAAGTGTCTGGGTTCATATCCTTTGCCCACTTTTTAATGGGATTTTTTTCCCCTTTCACTTCATTTGAGTTTCTTGTAGTTCCTGGATGTTAGGCCTTTGTCAGAGGTATAAGTTTCAAATATTTTTTCCCATTTTGTGGTTGGTCTCTTTACTCTCTTGATGGTTTCTTCTGCTGTGCAAAAGCGTTTCAGTTTGATGATGTCCCCCATCTGTCTATCTTAGCTTTTGTAGCGTTTGCTTTTGGGGACTTGGTCATGAAGTTATTACCTGCTCCATTGTCCAGAGGGTGTTTCCTACATTTTCTTCTAGGTTTCACATAGTTTGAGGTTTTACATTTAGGTCTTTGATCTACTTTATGTGGACTTTGTATATGGTGATAGGCAGTAGGGGTATTTCTAATTGTAGGATTAATATAAGGCCTGGGTGTTTCTGGCGAGACTGTGCTGATCATTCTTCCAAAACATATTTATTGAGTACTGACAGAGCAGTTGATAAAAACAATGAGGAAAATGAAGATCCCTGCCCTGTATGGGACTTACATTTTAGCAGAATAACACAGACCCTAAATGACAAAACACCATAAAAACAGACTTCTGTAATAGGCAACAAATTACTTATTTGAATAATTCCAACAAAAGTGGCTATCCAAGTTGAAACCCCAAACCAACCTACCATGGAAATGGGTTTGCTTGCTTTGAATATTTGATCTATGATATAATTTGGGTTACCGTCCCCTCCAAACCTCATGCTGAAATACGGTCTCCAGTGTTGAGGGTAGGGCCCAGTGGGAAGTGATTGAATCATGGGTGAATCTCTCATGAACAGCTTGGTGACGTCCTAGTGGTCCCTCTCTTGCTCCATTCTCGCCATGTGACATGTCTGCTCCCTCTCAGCCTACCACCGTGATTGTGAGCTTGAGGCCTCCTCAGCAGAAGCCTAGCAGATGCCAGTGTCATGCAAGAACTGTGAACTAAGCCGGGCTCGGTGGCTCAGCCTGTAATCCCGCGCTTTGGGAGGCAGAGGTGAGTGGACTGCCTGAGCCCGCGGGTTCGAGACCCGCCAGGGCAACTTGGCAAGACCTCATCTCTACAATAAACCAAAAAATTAGCCAGGTGTGGTAGCGCGCACCTGTAGTTCCAGCTACTTGGAAGGCTGAGGCAGAAGGACCACCGGAGCCCGGCAGGTCGAGGCTGCGGTGGCCGGGAGCGGCCACTGCATTCCAGTCTGGGCGACAGAGTGAGACGCCAACTGAAAACAAACAAACCAAAAAAAACTGTGAACTAAAATAAACCCTTTTTTTCTTTAGAAATTACCCAGCACTAGGTATTTTTTTACAGCAATGCAAATGGACTAACACACTTTCTTTAACCAACAAACTGGATTGCCTAATTGCGTGAAGAAGGTGAGTGGCCAAGAGGCCTGGATTCTTGCCGTAATCAAGAGTTTTGTTTACAAGTAACAAAAACCAACTCAAGCTGAATTAAGCAGAAAGAAGAAATGTATGCTAATGATCCAGAGGTGTGTCATAGAGCCCAAAGCTGGACTTGGGATGGAGACTAGGAAGCCAAGGATACACACTTGTAGATGGCACTCCAGGCTCATGCAAGGGTAGGGTCACACCCAAGGGGAGGAGGATTTCAGTCAAGAGTCATGGGGCATCAGCAGCCTGGTGGGGTCTCCACAAGGGTTTGAAAGCAGCCTGGGATGCCACCGGGAACCTGGGTGTCTTCCCTCTCCACGAGACAGAGCTCCTTTCATCACATCCCTCCGGGGACATCCATGCAGCTTATATTCCTCATTAAATGCATTGCATCATTTTTTTAAAAAGTCTGAGCTTTTACAATTTTTTGTTAGAAATGAATATTAATTTGACTTTGCGATTTTTCTCTTCATATTTTGGAGCCAATACAATATCTTTCCAGGATGCAAATATTTTCAGAAAACGCATGTAGGCTCCGGGTACAGCACTGCTGTCTGCTCTCAACCTGCCTCTCTCTCAGAGCCCAGAGTTCAGTGCACCTGAAACCCTCAGCCAACACTGATTGTTTCCTTCGCCCAAGGGCCCCAGCTGAAATCAATCCCAGGATGGTAACTGATGACCAGATTTGATAAAGCAGCCAGGTAGGAACCCGAGCCGCCTTGGGGACGGTTATGAATCTCAAAGCAGACACACATTCTCCATCAGCCGCCTCAGAGGAGGCCAGTTTCAGCAGAATCATTAAAAGCTGATGATTCTGCAGATGTCTTTTTGTCTGCTGTACTGTGTGTGTGGCAGCAGACGCAGGGAAGTATAATTTTCCTCTGAAACCGGGAAGCACTAGGCAAAGAAAGGCAGTAAGATAATCCCACACTTAACCTTAGGCTGACCATGAAATTCAACATTGAAGAGAGATTCAGGAGTGAAGGAGAGCTCGGGTAACCACCGAAATACTTACAGATCAGGAGGTAGGGACAGGAAGTCAAGGACTGGGTTCAAAATAAATCACAGAGTGAAGAAGACCAGGGTTTTGCATTACTTTTAGTCCCCAAAGAATTGAACCAGCCTCGCTGCTTGGGCTTTGATAGCTACTTTAAGACCCCGGACAACGTCTCTGTGTCAGGGCACCCTCCTGCATCTAGGCCTCAACTGGGCTGGAGTCCAGGGTCTCCTGTAAGGAGGCCCTTAGCCCCCCTTGGGGAGAACTACAGGCTGAACTGAAAAGGACCCCCGGATGCACAGATAAGGAAACAACCTGTCCAAGAGGCTGCAAGCCCCCTGTGGTCAGAATCAGTGTTGGAGCTGAACTGAAGCTCCAATTCCTGATCCAGCCCTGAGATTTGCCCTTGCCACCCACTGTGCAGACTCACTTGGGAAAACTAGAAGTCATTTCTAAATTATAAATGATATTTCTAAATGATTTGCTAACACGAATACTAGCTCACAAACACAGAACGTAAGTTTCGCTGTATTCCTTTTCCCTAAAAGTAGAGTTTATGCTCAGTAGTTTTTGTTTGTTGAACTACTTTTTGATGGTTATTCTGTCACAGACCCGCGTTGATCAACACCACTGGATCTGGGGAAAATGGTTTATGGGCAGTTTCACATCATAAAAATTTCTAGCTTTTATTAAACAGAAAAAAAATATGCCTGGGAGCTCAAAGGAAAACACCCTTCATGAGATTGGAAGGGGTTTGTAATGGGTCGGTCGTAGCCATTTGAATGGTTTGCTTCCTCTGTTTCTCTTCCATTCCTTCCCTGAGCAGTTCGGATCGTGTTCACTGCTTCCAGACAAGCCATCGGTATTTGTTCTCCCCTGAGAGAGAATCTCTAGCAGTCAGGAATGTCTCAGCTCAAGGTGGAAGATGTCAGGATAAGGTTGTTTCTTTGCCCTCCCAACACCTGAGCAGTGTGGCATCATGGCCTCTCTCCTTTTATGGAGTGAAAGGATCTCTTGTGTGGTGACAAGGACACGAAGCTTCAGGTCCACTCTCTGGTCATCGCAGACCCACAGGGTCACCTTGGTAAGCTCTTTCGATCACACTACTGTGAACTCTTTGCAGAAGCTGGAAGCAGAGCTGAGGAAGTACCTATTCTACAGACCCCAGCCGTCTCAGCAGAGGGATTGGAAGGGGGAGGGAAAACCTGAAGGATGATGGCATCCTACAGTGGGTGACATCACCCCAGCAGAAAACTACCACGCTGGAAAGTACCTGGACTTTCTGTGAAGCCTTCTCCTCCCATCCTATTTCTCTGAGTGAATGAGAAGCCAAGGGAACTGAGAGCAGAGGAAGGAAGTGAGGGTGACTCCGGACAGAGGAACTTTAGTGGTTCCAAAGCTCCACATATGAAGCTTTCCTAATTTGTGCATCATTTGTGCCTCCAGTTCTTATGCACTTGAGGTGACAGAAAAGATTTCTGTTGGAGAAAAACACAGGAGCGGGGGCCAAAGCCAGACAGATAATGTTGGGAGGAGGCAGCCCTGACTTTTCAGATGGAGAAGGAGGGATCCTAGGGTGCTTGGAAACTGTCATTCGTTTATTAATGAAACACCTGCAGAGCTGCCAGCAAGCTAGGCACTGGGGAAGAGGTGACTAGGACACAGACCTGTCTCCAGGAGTTGATGGGACAGGGACAGCCACAGGGACAGTTGTGGGATATCAGGATATCCCATATAGCTGAGGATGAGCAGGCTTTTGGAAGATATAGAGAGGACAAAGTGTTGAGGAAGGAGGTGGGTGATTTTAGCAGCAGCAGTGTAAAGGTGATGAGGCTGGAGAGGGCCAGGCACATGTGTACGGGGCTCTCTGTCTCTCAGTGTGGCTTGAACACAGGACATGGGAGTGCTGGAAACGAGGCTGTGGATGTGGACGAGGCGGGGCCATAAGCAACCATCTTCACCATGCTGAGTGGTTCGGCTTTTCCCATCCATTAAGGAGGCTGCCCAGGCAAGAGACGGGGAGAGCCTCAAACAACAGTGACAGTGGAGGCGAGATCAGAGGAGGTTAAGAACTACTAAGGAGGGTGTTTGAGAAAAACCCAAACCGTTTTTCCTCTGCTCTCATACCTCAACCCCAACACAGAAGACCCTCCAAAGATGTGGGGATTTCTCTCCCCCAGCAAGCAAGCAAGCAGTTCTGCAGCAGATACTAGCTGGGTGTCCTCCAATTCAGTTCTGACACTACCTACCCAGAGATAGCATCAGATCTCACGGGTTGAGGGCTCAGTACCCAAAACTGACACCCGCTTCAGACGCCAGTCACAAGTCTGGGCCTCCAGAACGTCTGACCGACCCACTTCAAGTTGGGGTTCCCATGACCACCTCTTTGGGTTCGATCAATTTGCTAGAATGGCTTTCAGAACTCAGGGAAAGATATTTACCAGTGTATTATAAAAGATATTAAAAAGGATACAGGTAAGAAGATGCATAGGGCAGGGTGTGTGGGAAGGGGTATGGCATATCCATGCCTTTCCCGGTGTACCATCTTCCAATGTTCAGCTATCCGAAAGCTCTCAGAACCCTGTTCTTTGGCTTTTTATGGAGACTTCATTATGTAGGCATGATTTATTAAACCACTGGCCACTGATGATCGACTTAAACTTTAGCCCCTCTGCCCTTCCGGGAGGTGGGGGAAGTGGGACTGAAAGTCCCAACCCTCTAATCAGCCTTGGTCTTTTTGGTGGCCAGTCCCATCTTGAAGATAGCAGGTTGACATTAGTATCAAAAAGATGCACTTTGGAGATCTCAAAGTGTTGTATACCAGAAAATGGATGTGAAAACCAAATATATATTTCACAATATCACAGAGGTTACATAGCAAAAGTTAGCTGTTGCCAACTTAATGGGATGTCATTGACTCAACTGCTGTGAACATGTAATGGTTCAAGGTGGACACTTACCTCTCTCACTAACAGTCCCATTCAGGGGTTTCCTTGTCAGCAGCACTCTGCTCCACACAGTCACTCGGGGGCCCAGGTTCATGGTAGTCCTGCCATCTTCCATACTTGAAATCCAAAGAGGCTTCCCTTGGTATCGCCCCAGCTAGAAGGAGGGGGCAAAAGACATGAAGAAGAACACACGGCGGTGGGGGGGGGGGGTCACAGACCAGGTCTGAGATGGGTACCCATCATTCCTTCTCACTTCTACTGGCGAACATTATGTCCACTCCAGGTTATAAGGGAGTCTGAAAAGTATGCTCTACCCTTGAGTTCAAGACCAGCCTGGGCAACTTGGCGAGACCTCATCTCCACAAAAAATCAAAAAATTAGCTGGGCATGGTAGTGCACGCCTGTAGTTCTGGCTACTTGGAAGGCTGAGGCAAGGAGCGTCAGAACTTGTGGCCTGTCCTTGTGCACTGTCCTCTGTGCACACACACACAAAAGTTTATTTCTTTAGATCAAGAATGAGCATCAGTAGCTCTGTTTTTAAAGCCAAGTACTACTTCTGTGAGGGTATTGGGGCAATTGTGCTGTATATTCAATTACAGAAAGTGCACTCAAGAGATAGCTTTCCTATTAGCATTGTTAAGATGATATTTTTACAATTATCAAGGAGAGAAAGCCCAGTCTGGTGGTAACAAAAAGGACACATATGTTCTTTTTTTTTTTCTGAGTTGTAGTCTCACTCTATCACCCAGGCTGGAGTGCACTGGCATGCTCCCAACCACCATAGCCTCAACCTGCTGGGCTCAGGCAATCCTTTTGCCTCAGCCTTCCAAGTAGCTGGAACTACAGGCACGTGTCACCATGCCTGGCTAATTTTTTTATTTATTGTAGAGATGTGGTCTCGCCAAGTTGCCCAGGCTGGTCTCGAACTGTGGCCTCAGGTAATCCTCTCACCTCGGCCTCCCAAAGTGCTGGGATTATAGGTGTGAGCCACTGCACCCAGCCAACAAATATGTTCTTTCAAAGAAAATTCTCAGGAGTATCCTGTATGGCACCTAACCTCAGACGACTCAGGTGGACAAAATCCTCACATATATTGCACCTACATAATGCCAGGAAATATCACAAGTATTCAAGCTTAGAGTATTTTTTAAGAATATTTCTGTTTTTCCCTTACTTAGAAGTTTGCTCAGTCTTTTCCTGAAGTCATATTAGTGGCTGGAGACCAATTTTGGGTGTTGGAACTTTGATAAACATAGCAGAAGACACTTTTAAACAAGTATGGGGTTACATGCAGATGCTATTTCCAAACTGCACATTACTTAGGGGACTAGTGATCCCTAATATTTTGGTTTAAAATATAGTTAATTCGAGACCAGCCTGGTAGACAATCCACAATACCTTTTCTTCCCTTGGTATGTGTTAAGTACAAAGAAACCACAAAATGGCCTAACAAGGAAAAAGCAGAGAAACAAAGTTAGACAATCCACAACGTGTGCAACCCGCCTCCTGATATGTGAAGACTGACTACTTGAAAAGGGCCGAGACTGTGGTTTTATCGGAGTTTTATGTTGGAATCCAAGATCCAAGTGTATGTTCTTAATTATACAGTTAAGAACATATAGGAGGCGGGTTGACCACATGGTGGATTGTCTAACTTTGTTTCTCTGCTTTTTCCTTGTTAGGCCATTTTGTGGTTTCTCTGTACTTAACACACACAAGGGCAGAAAAGGCAAGACCGCGGAAATTCAGTTCCAGTTGGAAGTGCTGCTTGTCAATAGTGAAATATGAGGATGAGGAGGCTGGGTCTCATGCTGTAAGTCATGTCCTTGCACTGTCCTCTGCCCCTTAAGCATGCTTTGACATGTATATTACTGCCGGGATCAGAGCAGGTGCTTCAGGCAAAATGAATGTGTTTGCTGTATCTGGCACACCTTGTGCCCTCTGCCTGATCAAATACTCCCCTGATCTTTTCCCTAACAGACACCTGATTGGAGAGGTAAATACACTCGCTTGTAAAGGACTTCTAGGGTTTACTAAATACCTCTGCCCAGAGGCAATTGCTTTTAACCCTAATGCCTGGAGCAAAAGGAATCAACCTCTAATTCCAGAAGCTGGAGTCTGTAAGGAGCAAGCTTTCTCAGGAAAAGGCTATAATTACTGAACAAGTTGTTCCTTAAGTCCATGAAAATGGGGTACACCAATGGCAGCCTTCTTTGCCTGTGCCTGAGGTTGGCCTCAGCCAGAATCAATAAGCACCAGGACAATCCAGGACTAATGCAAATTCCAGAAAGTTCTCAACTTGTGTTTCTCTATCTAGGCTATTTTTTCCCATGATTTTTATTTCGAGGGAGAAGCTTAGGCTATAACATGTTACACGGTGCAGTTTGTGTACATACTGCTGGGAAAAAGAACCTCCGATGCCAGCTGTTAAGCAAACAGAGACAGTTGGTCTCCACTCCACTTCCCTTTTCTTTTGTTCACCTTCGGAGAGGCTGGTCAGAGCTTGTTTATACATGTCTTAAGTGAGTGTATTCGGGCCAAGGAATGGGCAGAAAGGAAAAGAAAATGAGGGCAAGGTGATGGAAAGCCAACAGGAAAATTTTGTGGGGAAGTTTCAGTGATCACCACTGTAAGAAAATCATTGTAAAACTTTAACTTTTGGTCGGGCTCAGTGGCTTAGTCTGTAATCCCAGCACTTTGGGAGGTCGAGGCGAGTGGATTAAGTGAGCCCACGGGTTTGAGACCAGCCTGGGCAACTTGGAGAGACCTTGTCTCTACAATAAATAAAAACTTAGCTGGGAGTGGTAGCGTGCATGTAGTTCCAGTTACTTGGAAGGCTGAGGTGGAAGGATCACCAGAGCCCAGCAGGTCAAGCCTGCAGTGACCATGAGCATGCCACTACACTACAGTTTGGGTGACGGAGTGAGACTCCGATTCAAAAAAAAAAAACTTTAACTTTTAAAACTGTAACTCTATTTCCCATAAGCACACAGCAATATAACTATATTTAACAACGCTTATGAAAATTCCATTTAGGATAGCATCTAAAACAATAAAATAACTTAGGAATGAGTTTAACAAAAGGAGTGGAAGACTTATATGCTAAAAACTATAAAACATTGCTGAAAGAAATGAAAGTAAACCTAAATAAGTGAAACATATACACATGTTTATGAATTGGAATAGATAATATTATTATTATTGAGTTAGAGTCTTACTCTGTTGCCCAGGCTGGAGGGCAGTGGAACACTCACGACCACCCCAGCGTCAACCTACTGGGCTCTGGCGATCCTTCTGCCTCAGCCTTCCAAGTAGCCAGAACGACAGGCGTGCACTACCACGCCCAGCTAATTTTTATTTATAGCAGAGATGAGGTCTCACCAAGTTGCCCGGGCTGGCCTCGAACTCACGGGCTCAGGCAATCCACTTGCCTCAGCTTCCCAAAGTGCTGGAATTACAGGCTGAGCCACTGAGCCCATCTAGTTAATATTATTAAGATGGCAATACTATCCAAGGTGATCTATAGATTTAGTGCAATTCCTGTCAAAATCCTAGCTGGCTTTTTAAAAATTTTAACAGAACTTGACAAGCTGATCTCAGTTTCCTATGTAAATACAAGAAACCCAGAATAGCAAAAACAATCTTGAAAAAGAAGAACAAAGTTGAAGGCCTCACACTTTATGATTTCAAAACTTACTACAAAGTTACCATAATTAAGACTGTACAATACTGACAAACATAGACGCATAGAGCAGTGAAATAGAATTGAGAGTCCAGAAACAAATATTTAAATTCTAGTAAACTGATTTTGACAAATGTGCCAAGACAATTTAATGGGGAAATAACTGTCTTTTCAACAAATGGTTCTAGAACAATTGTGTATCTAACATGCAAAAGGATGAAGTTGGACCCCTACCTCACATAGTATGCAAAATTAACTCAAAATGAATAAAAGACATAAATGTAAGAGTTAAAACTATAAACTCTTAGAAGTACACATAGGTATACACCTTCATGACCTTGGATTAGATTTCATATATATACAGCAAAAGTACAAGCAATGAAACAAGAAAAAATAGATAACTGGACATCGTAAAAATTCAAAACATTTGTGCTTCTAGGGACACCATCAAGAAGTGAAAAGTCAACCCACAATGGGAAACCACTTTTGCAAATTACATATCTGAAAAGAGATTTTGGCATGAACACAATTTAGCTCCCCCTAAAATAATAAATTGAAGCCCAAACCCCCAATGTGACTGTATTTGGAGTTAAGGCCTTTAAAGAGGTAATTAAAGTTAAATGTGGTCATAAAGGTTGGGTCCTAATCCAAGAGGATAGTGTGCTTACAAGAAAAAGAAGACACCAGGAACTCATGAACACAGAGAAAAGGCCATGGGAGGGCACGGTGAGGAGGTAACTGACTACAAACCAAGAGAGAAACCTTGGTTTCTGAGCACCTTGATCTCAGACTTCCAGATTCCAGAGCTGTAAGAAAATAAATATCAGATGTTTAAACCACCTGGTCTATGGTATTTTGTTATGGCAGCCCGAGCAGACTGATACAGACTTGTACCTAGGATAAAGAGTGATGACAACTTACTAATAAAAGGACAACTCAATTTAAAAATGGGCAAATAATCTGAACAGACAGTATTCCAAAGAAAATATATAAATGGCCAATAAACACTTGAAAAGATGCTCAAGCCGGGCTCGGTGGCTCAGCCTGTAATCCCGCGCCTTTGGGAGACTGAGGTGAGTGGATTGCCTGAGCCCGCGGGTTCGAGACCCGCCTGGGCAGCAAGACCTCATCTCTACAATAAAATCAAAAACTCAGCCGCGCGTGGTAGCGCATGCCTGTAGTTCCGGCTACTCAGAAGGCTGAGGCAGAAGGATCCCCGGAGCCCAGCAGGTCGAAGCTGCGGTGGCCGGGAGCGGCCACTGCACTCCGGTCTGGGCGACCGAGTGAGACTCCAACTCAAAAAAAAAAAAAAAAAAGAAAAGATGCTCAATATCATTAGCAGTTAGGAATATGTAAAACAAAACTGTAATGAGATACCACATCAGACTGAGTATGATGGCTGTAGGAAAAAAGACAAGTGTTCATAAGGATATAGAGAAATTAGAACCCTCATACTTTGCTGGTAGAGGTGTAAAATAAAGCAGTTGCTGTGGAAAACAGTGCGGTAGTTCCTCAAAAAGTTAAACATAGAGTTTCCATTTGATCTGGAAATCCCACTCCCAGGTATATACTTTAGAGAAGTAGAAACATATGTCCACAAAAAGTCTTGTAGATATGCTAACAGCAGCATTATGAATAACAGTCAAAAAGTGGAAACAATCCAAATGCCCATCAACTGACAAATGGATAAACAAAATTTGTTATACCTACACAATGGATATTAATCAGACACAAAAAAGCAGTGGAGTATTACATGCTCTAACCTGGATGAACCTTGAAAACATTAAACTAAGTGAAAGAAGCCAGACACCAAAGGCAACATACTGTATGATTCCATTTATATAAAATGTCCAGAATAGGCCAGGTGCAGGGGCTCAAGCCTGTAATCCCAGCACTTTGGGAGGCCAAGATGAGGGGACTGCCTGAGCCCATAGGTTCAAGAACAGCCTGGGGAACATGGGGAGACCTCGGCTCTACAATAAATAAAAAAATTAGCTGGGCATGGTAGCATGTGCCTGTAGTTTTGGCTACTTGGAAAGTTGAGGCAGAAGGATCGCCAGAGCCCAGTAGGTTGATACTGGGGTTGCTGTGAGCATGCCACTGCACTCCAACCTGGGTGACAGAGTGAGACTCCAACTCAAAAAAAAAAACCAGACAAAACAACGAAAGATGTCCAGAATAGGCAAATCTGTAGACTGCAGAATGATGGTTGCCAGAGGTTGGGGATATTGGAGAATAGCAATGACTGTTAATTGGTATAGAATTTATTTTAGAATATTTGATGAAAATGTTTTCGAATTAGATAGTGGTGATGGTTATACAGCCTTGTGAATACATTAAAAGACATTGGGTTGTATATTTTAAAAGGGTGAATTTTATGATGCATGAGTTGTCTCTTAGTAAAGCTGTTGCTTAAAAAAATCTTTTAAAAAAGTTTATGCAGCCGGGCTCAGTGGCTCAGCCTGTAATCCCGCGCCTCTGGGAGGCTGAGGTGAGTGGACTGCCAGAGCCCGCAGGTTCGAGACCTGCCCAGGCAGCGAGACCTCATCTCTACAATAAATCAAAAAATCAGCTGGGCATGGTAGTGCACGCCTGTAGTTCCAGCTACTCGGAAGGCTGAGGCGGAAGGATCGCCGGAGCCCAGCAGGTCGAGGCTGCGGTGACTGGGAGCAGCCACTGCACTCCAGTCTGGGCGACCAAGTGAGATTCCAACTCAAAAAAAAAAAAGTTTATGCAGACATAAAAATTAAAATAATTTTCAAAATGTTAGAGTAGTCAATATATTATTTTGTCTACTAGGCAAAATACTTTGAAAAACTTTAATTTGTGTGTTCGTTTTTCTTCCCTAGTCTTTTTCCTCCTTCCCTGTATGGTGAATCCTGTATGATCATGGTTTCTCCCCATTCTTTTTTCTCTGCAGACAGCTAAACATGGGAGGGGTAGGGAGATGTGGAGGAGGTGCAATGTTCTCAGCAAACCTCAGGTTCTCCTCTTACCTCTCCCTCATTCTGTTCTCAAGTGGGCAGAGGTCAAATGGAATGTTGGTCTGTGAGATCCAGGGTTTACTTTCCTCTGCAGACCTCGGTGAGATCCACCACTTCTTTTGCAAAGGTTATGCCACATGCTCTCAGCTTTCACTGAACTTACATTCAGAGGCATGTACGATGTGGATGATAATGTGTTTTTGAGAACGTGGGCCTGAGGGAGAGATGGATGAGAGACATATTTTTCAACATATATTACTGTGTACTGTTTGCATTTTTATATTTTACAAAATTGTGCCCCCTCCAATCATACGTTTAAATTCTAATGCCCAGTGTGATTTGGAATATTTGTTTTTAATTCTGTTGATGTAATGGATCATGTTTATTGACTTGTGTATGTTGAACTATCCTTGCATTCCTGGGAAAAAACCCACTTGGTTGTGGTGTTTTGTTTTGTTTTTTAAATGTGCTGTTGAATTTGGTTTGCGGATATTTTGTTGAGAATGTTTGCATCTATGTTCAATTTGGAATATTTGGAGCTAGGGCCTTTGAAGAGGTAATCAAGGTTAAATATGGGTGGCCCCTAATATAATAGAACTGATGTTGTTATAAAAAGAAAGATGGAGAGAGACATCAGGGATGAGTATGCAGAGAGAAAAGGCCAAGGAAGACACAACGAGAAGGCAGCCATCTGCAAGCCAAGGAGGTCTTACCAGAAACCAAATCTGATACTACCTTGATCTTGTACTTTTAGCCTAGAACATGTTCGTTTAAGCCTCCCAATCTATGGTATTTTGTTATGGTAGCCCTAGCAGAATGATACATCACATAATACACATGTGTTTAATTTTGTTTTTCCCCTACAAGAATAATTACAATGATACAAAAGAACTTAACAATCTAATTCAAAAACATAGAAAGATAATGCATTAATAAAATGAGGTCGTATATTGTTAACTATCAAATGGATGTGATAGAGAGGATAGTTTTCTTATTCCTGCTCTCAGAGTCTCCCTCCTTCAATTGGTCTACCTCAGCTAGGCATCCCTGGTGCCTCCTCTTTCCCCAGCCCACCTTTAATACCCCAGCCTGGGGAGGATGACCTTCCCACCAACCTGGTACATGATCTTGTCTTCCTCTAGAAGAATCACTGCTTCCAAGCCTAATTTTTTTTTGGGGGGGTGGGAGTCTCACTATGTCACCCAGGCTGGAGTGCAGTGGCACACTGCTCACGGCTACCACAGCCTCAACCCGCTGGGCTCAGGCAATCCTTCCGCCTCAGCCTTCCAAGTAGCTGGAACTACAGCTGGGCTACCATGCCTGGCTGATTTTTTGATTTATCGTAGTGACAGGGTCTCACCAAGTTGCCCAGGTTGGTCTCAAACCCCTAAACTCAGGCAATTCTCTCACTGCCGCCTCCCAAGGTGCTTGGACTACAGGCTTAAACCACTGCGCCTGGCCCAAGCCTAATTTTAACGAAGGGTCTGGTCTTATTCTCATTTGTTTTTTGTAAAGTCTGTGAAGACTGGGCCTATTTCATGAGTCTGGATGGTTCTCTCTGGAAATCCCCACCCCCTTTTTTTGGTTAACTTATTGGGTCTCATTAACAACTCCAACCAGAATAGGAAAGAAGATAAAATCCAATAAGTTCCTTCTACATAGCTGCTTTGGTAAAAAAGAAATGTTTGAATTTCTGCAGTTGTGGGTTTGAAAGGCGAGTTCTTTTTTAAAAAATTATTTTTATTTTAAAGATGTGGGGTACAATTCAGGGTTAGGTATACAAATGTTCATTATGCAGGTACCCTTGTGGATGAGGTGCGCCCCTTCATCCCATGGCAGTTTCCCTCAACTGCCAATCCTATCCCCCTCCCCTGACAGTTTCCCACTACTGGAAAGGCTAGTTCTAAGAATACGAATTTTTAAAATGTTTACATAGATTTAATCTTAGACTTAGGTATACTTTTTAGAAAGGTCAACTCATAACTCTCATGCAAATATAAAATGAAACTAGGTCAAAGATTTTGTTAACTCATTAATTATGAGGGAACAAGTAAGATGTAGTAGCTAATAAGATGTTACATGCATTTGAGAACCAGGTGTACATAGGCAATTTTATACATTGCTGGTTTAGGTAGCGAACTGGTTAATGTTCAATAGGGCCATAAACCACGACTTGTGGGTTTATCTGTTCCACTAGACATAAATTAATTTGCATTTCTACCAGACAGAAATCCAGAAGTTAACCTCTGTTCCTACAAACTTGCAAAATAGCTCTGACAATGAAATGTCAAGCCCAACATACTGTGATGAACCCGGTGCCTTAGTGTATTTGGGCTGTTTGTCCAATTCCTTAGGATGAGGGTTTAAGGGTGTGCCAGACTGAGAAATGAGAGCTAGTGCTTTTTGAGCAGCAGTCACTCTGTCACCTAGGCTGGAGTGCAGCAGCACAGTCATGGCTACTACAGCCTCGACCTGCTGGGCTCAGGTGATCCTTCCGTCTCAGCCTTCCAAGTAGCTAGGACTGTAGATGCGTGCCACCACGTCTAATTTTTTCAAACTCTCTGCCAGAGAGTAATTTTTTGACTTACTATAGAAACAGGGCTTCATTTCTTTTCTCCCTTCTTTCTCTAATAAACGTTATTTAAAAGAAAGAAAGAAAGAAAGAAAGAAAGAAAGAAAGAAAGAAAGAAAGAAAGAAAGAAAGAAAGAAAGGCCTCGCCAAGTTGCCCAGGTTGATCTGAAATCCCTGCGCTCAGGCAATCCTCTTGCCTCCACTTCCCAAAGTGTTGGGATTACAGGCGTGAACCACTGCACCTGGCCCATCTCTGTTTTTATTTTATTTTTCCATTGTCTTCTCTTTGTTTGTTTTGGTCTCCATCTTTCCCGAAAAAGCATTCTCCAAGTGCCCTAGGATATTGTGTAGTCCATTCATATTCAGAATGAATCACTAAAAAGCAGAGTGGAAGCTGTGTGTGCATACATGGTACTTGTTGATTGGTGGCCCTCACTGTGAGGACAAGGTTATTTTCATCCACATGGCTCAACCTGTTTTTATAGGAAACTGGGAAAATTCAGAGCTAATTGTCAAGATTGTCCTCGGCTCTGAGTGACTAAGGTCCTCCTGAGTCTCTTCACCTTCTAGACCATTTTTCTTTCCATCCCATTTTCCAACATGCTATGTAGTCTGCTGTTTTCTTTTTTTTTTATTTTTGAGTTGGAATCTCACTTTGTCGCCCAGGCTGGAGTGCAGTGGCCTGCTGCTCCAGGCTGCCTCAGCCTTCCAAGTAGCTGGAACTACAGGCATGTGCCACCACGCCCAGCTAATTTTTTGATTTATTGTAGAGACGAGGTCTCGCCATGTTGCCCAGGCTAGTCTTGAACCCGTGGGCTCAAGCAATCCTCTCACCTCTGTCTCCCAAAGTGCTGGGATTACAGACATGAGCCACAGCACCTGGCTGTAGTCCGCTGTTTTCTACCTTCCTGTTCTCTTTATCCTTGCAGGCTTATATCCTTTTAATCCCATTTACTATCATTTTAATGGGGTTTTGGAAGGGAGAAGAGATAAATGCCTTTGTTCAATCAGCTTTATTTAACCTAAAGTTTTCATCCCGATTTTAAAATTACTAAGCTAAATTCTAGATAATTCAGTCTCAAACTGTTTTCTCCGTATTTACCACCACCCACCCCCAACACACATTCCTCCCCCCATCCCCAAAATATGATTAAAACTGAACAATTACAACACATGGAACTTCCTGGGTCTTTCTTTTCAGGCAGCCAATCTGGGTTCAGGGCTCTTTTACTATACAAATCATTCACTTTAAAAGGTCCTAATTTGTATCTCCTTTATAAATGTCCACACTAAAGAGAACAGTGTAACTCAATGAGGTGAACAATACAACTGAATAACTCAATTAGTTTTCCCAAAGGAAACTAAAGGGGAGAAATAAAATTCAAAAAGGCACAATTCTATTTGACACAGAGTTAGAAACGTGTGAGCTCTCTCCTTGTTATTCTTCCATAAAGTGCTATTTGTGCTTTGCAAAACAAACAAAAAAGAAATGTGTGAACTCCAACCGTGGAGGCTCTAGGGCTGCCACCAGTCACATGTGGCTATCAAAGTCATTGCAATGTGGCCAGTGTGACTGAGAAACAGAAGTTTATTTCTAAAAACATTTCTAAAATTGAAATCGAAATAACCGCACATGGCTGGTAGCTACCATATTGGGCAGTAGAGTTCTAAAATCTCACAGAAATGTCCCTTTATTTCATACCATTTTCTATGACTTGAGGGGAGCTAAACATCTGGGCTTGCTTTCAATGAAGGTATGTACTTATGTGCTGTCTTGCATTGCCATAAAGGAATAGCTGAGGCTGGGTAATTTATAAAGAGAGGTGTATTTGGCTCAGGGTTCTGCAGGCTGTCCAAGAAGCATGGCACCAGCATCTGCATCTGGTGAGACCTAAGGAAGCTTCCACTAACACTGAAGCAAAGGAGAGCTGGTGAAGAAGGAAGCGAGAGGTGACAAGCTCTTTTAAACAATCAGTCCTTATGGAAACTAATAGAGAGAACTCACTCATTACCAGCAGGACAGCACCAAGCTGTTCATGAGGGATCCGCCCCCATGACCCTAACACCCCCTACCAGGCACCACCTCCAACATTGGGAATCAAATTTCAACATGGAGAGGACAAATATCCGAACTCTATTATGTGTGTAGACAACATGTTACAAAATCATTGAGACGTGACAGTTTTACACAGATTTATGTAAGTAGAGGCGGATTAAAAAATGCGATAACACATACTTGACCTGGGTGTGGTGGTTTATGCCTGTAATCCAAGCACTTTGGGAGACTAAGGCAGGATGGTTGCTTGAGGCCAGGAGTTTGAGACCAGCCTGGGCAGCAAAGTGAGACCCCTGTCTCTATAGAAAAAAAAAAAAAAATAGCTGGTGTGGTGGCACGTGCCTTTAGAACTAGCTGCTCAGGAAGCTGAGGCCCAAGAGTTGGAGGCTGCCGTGGACTGTGATTGCCCCACTGCATTCTAGCCTGGGTTACAGAGTGAGACTCTGCCTCTAAACAAACAAAAACATATTTGAAAGAAAAATTAGGAGAAAAAATATTAATATCGATAGGTGTGATGAGGTGAAAGGGGAAGGGTCACAATATAGTCTGATGAATAATAATCAGAAACCAAGCTGGGTTCGGTGGCTCAGCCTGTAATCCCATGCTTTGGGAGGCCTAGGTGAGTGGATTGCCTGAGCCCGCGGTTTGAGACCCGCCCAGGCTACTTGGCGAGACCGCATCTCTACAATAAATAAGAAATTAGCCGGGCGTGGTAGCGCACGCCTGTAGTTCCAGCTACTTGGAAGGCAGAGGCGGAAGGATCACCGGAGCCCAGCAGGTCAAGGCTGCGGTGGCCAGGAGCGGCCACTGCACTCCAGTCTGGGCAACAGAGTGAGACTCCAACTCAAAAAAAAAAAAAAATCAGAAACCATAAAGGATAAGAGGTGATCCCCCTCTTACTGGTCCAGTTGTGGCCGAATAAACCAAAACAACAACCAATAACAAAAAAATTTTAGGTCAAATCCTGGGTTTTCAAAGAGAACAGTGTAACTTGTACCTTGGGAAGATTCCAGTTCATGAAGCTTCTTTTAATTGATCAAAATTCTTCTCTTTCTACTTAAGGAGCTTAATTACTGAAACAGAATGTAGATTCTGTCTCCACTGAAGATTAGTAATCTTTCAGCACTAATTAGAGAACATTCTGTGGTTTTTGTCCTTTGACTTAATACTGTTATGGTGTGGGGCATGTGAGTATGGGTTCTCTGTCTTATAAAGAAATCAGACAAGCTGGTTATAAAATAGGGAAAGAATTTGGAATAGGACGCAGTTCAATTTTACATTTCCTAACCGTAATTTTCCTTGGCACACATACAGACTCACATTCATTGCGATTTGATATGATTTCTCAGATTCTAATTTTCCCTGCCTAGTCCTGCCTTTCCTTCTCTCTTGGCCTCTCCTTGTGCTTTGCTTCTCCTGGGAGAGGATCCTGGTCTGCGTGGAAGCTGGACAGGCCTGGAGGGGACTTCTGAGGAGCTGGCCACTAGCTGTATTTTTGTGAGAGCTTTTCAAACATGTTAACATTTTAAATGTAAGTATGGAGACAGGGAAATGCAAGCAGAGGTTAGGTGAAGTGTCCTGGATGACTATGGGATCAGTGCACCGTCCCTACGAAAGGGGATGCCAAGGAACCTTCCCGCTGCACCAGTCCCGGAAGGGAGTGCTTTCTAGGACTGCATTCTAACTATGACAACGACCTGGAGGGCCCTGTGACTTGTTGTGTTTGCTGTAATTTACTTTAAAATAATTTAACCATTTTAATCCACATGCTAGAGATAGCATCGGATACCCTAATCTCAATCATGAATGCACCCTCCAGGTATGGTTAGGACACATATAATTAAACATTCATACTCAGCTGTCTTTCTCTCTAATCAGCAACAAAGATTGTTAATTAGCCCACATGATGTTAGAAGAATGATTTTATTGGTGAAATTCATTGCGTTGAGAAGGTGGGTTGGCTGAAGTTTAGCAAGGCCTTTCTTTGCCTCTCACCCTTTGGAATGGGATTGGAGGCTTGACCTGAATGGATCTATGTCCAGTTTTTGACCCAGAGCATTCTGGTTGCCTGAAGCCAACCACAAAGCTTTTGACTCAGAGCATTCTGGTTGCCTGAAGCCAACCACAAAGTTACTTCTCTCCTTGTAGAGACAGTCATATTTTTATCTTGAGTTAACATTTAATGCAAAGTATGGTCAGAGACCTGACATTTCGGAAGCTTACAGCTACAAGACAGAGGGCTATATTGAGTTCTCTTTCTAATAAATGTTTAATACATGTTTGAATGTGCAGCAAAATTTGATCTGTGACTTGCTTCCATTTTAACAAATCACCTCTTTTGAGTGGTGTTGAGGCAGAGAAGGCCTACAGCTCTCACCTATCTCAAACCAGTGGTGGCTACTGACATTTGCCAAAAAGAACCTAGTGTCATGCACAGGAAAATTGACTAAGGTCTGTTTGAAACAGTGGTTCAAGGTAAATAGATTGTTATTTATGACTTGCTATCCTCTTTTCCTGATTGCTTGCCTCTTACTGTGCTTGGGAGAACACTGGGACAGGTCCTAAAGTCTTCATGATCTGAAAGCCATTCCAGAATTGCAGGCAGAGGTGAAACACGTCACAGGTGTGCCCAGGGCTAGGGTTGGAATAACCCACAGGTGATTATAACTGCTATTTAGCAGATGCATATAGGATAATCCTGCAGTAGGTGTGTTACCTGGGTTACCACATTCAAGTCTTCCACTATCTCAGTGAGACACTTATATCGCTGTAAAGAAACTGAAACTGTAAAAGGTTAAGGGACTTGCCTATGGTTGCACAGCTAAGGACTAGAAAAATAAGTATTTTGGTTTTTTTTGAGTTGAAGTCTCACTCTGTCACCCTGGCTAGAGTGCAGTGGCATGCTCATAGCCACTGCAGCCTCAACCTGCTGGACTCAAGTGATCCTTCCACTTCAGCCTTCCAAGTAGCTGGAACTACAGGTATGTGCCACCATGCCCAGCTAATTTGCTAATTAAAAAAAAATTTATTATAAAGATGAGGTCTTGCCATGTTGCCCACGCTGGTCTGCCCATGGACCCAGGCAATCCTCTTGCCTCCGCCTCTCAAAGTGCTGGGATTACAGGTGTGAGCCATCATGCCCAGCTGAAAGTAGAATTTTGAATCCACGTCTGCCTTCTTTGAAGCCACTCTTATTAAGAAGATGGCTCTCATTTTTATTGAAAGCAATGTTGAAAAAAATTGATGCCACTCTGCTTCTGGGAACAAGACTGAAACCCACTTAAACTATGTCTCCAGAGAAAAAGCACTGGTTTTTTTGAGTTGGAATCTCATTCTGTTATCCAGGCTGGAGGGTAGTGGCACATTCATGGTCACTCCAGCGTTGACCTGGTGGGCTTTGCTATCCTTTCATTTCAACTTTCCAAGTAGCTGGAACCACAGGCATGCACTACCACGCCTAGCTATTTTTGATTTATTGTAGAGACAGGGTCTCATCAAGTTGCCCGGGCTGGTCTCGAACCCACAGGCTCCCAAATTGCTGGGATTACAGGCTGAGCCACCAAGCCCAGCCAGCATTAGCTTTGAGAATCAGAAAAAGCCTAGGAGCAAATCCTAGTTCTGCCATCACCAGATAAGTGATATTGGCAAGTTACTACACTTTTTTGTGGGCCTGAGTTTTCTCATCTCTAAAACTGGACTAATTTTACTTTACTTTTACATTTATTGTAAAAAATAAATGAGACATCTTTTGAAAATACAACAAGCCTAGGGCTTAGTGCATAGTAGTCCTCTTATCAGTGTTCTCTTCCCTTGGGGGAAGTCCTTCTACTAGTATGATACAAAGCAGGAACCAAGAGTCTTTTTTTTTTGAGTTGGAGTCTTACTCTGTTGCCCAGGCTGGAGTGCAGTGGCATGCTCACGGCCACCGGAGCCTTGACCTGCTGGGTTCAGGCGATCCCTCTGCCTCAACCTTCCACCTCAGCCTTTCAGTTGGAACTACAGCCATGTGCTACCACACCTGGCTAATTTTTAAAAAAAATTTATTGTAGAGACAAAGTCTTGCCAAGTTGCCCGAGCTGGTCTCGAACCCATAGGCCCAGTCAATCTACTTGCCTTGGCCTCCCAAAGTGCTGGATTACAGGCTGAGCCACCAAGCCTGGCCTTTTTTTTTTTTTTTAAATTCCAGGAATTTCTCACAGTGCTAGCCTGTTGAATATACTCAATGACTATTTCTTGACTCAACAAATCCCTTAACACTTGCTAGCTTATTCCTGGTTTCTTGGGAAGGATTTTGAGCAGTGCTTTCAGCCTACTGGATGGAAAACACTGTGGCAGAAAGTCTGGGCACATACAGTGGGCTCTTTCACGGCATGTTACCTTACAAACGAGCTGTCAGAAATGGAGGCCCAACCGACGCCCTGGGCCACTGGGCTGTCTTTCACAGCATTCATGTTACAAGAGGAAACACAAGGTCATGATTTGGAGAAGTAATCGAGTTGAAAATGTGAGCCAAAAGTCAAGTCAATGAGGAGAACATGGAAGTCGTTCTCAAAAGAAAATCAATAATTTCAAAATAATACTACATATCGATTTAAAGATTAAAAATTTAAATCAATGAAAAACCCAAACCAACCACATTTAATAACTAACTGAATACTAATGGAAGCTTGTAGGTAAGAAAAGTGACAATTCTATTAAGACCTAAAGAGTATTAATTATGAGTGGAAACCAGAAATATCTTACCATTTCTTTCTTGCCTTGGGTCTAACCTCCTCAGAATACTCAGTTTTTCTTTCCCATTTCTCTTTCTTTTTCACACTTCCTCCTCTGCACATATATGGAAAGGGTAAGGGGTAACCATGATGTCTGGAGGGGGCTGCCATGGGCAGACGGGGCGGCCCAGGAGGGGGATTCCCAACCCAGAAACACCCCCAAACAATCGTCATATAGATAGACTTGTATATGCAGTTTCCTTCCTCTCCCTGAGAAGAGTTTTTTGGTGTTTCTCACCGAACCTCTGGCAGTTGGAGGTAGTAGTTTTGGGAGTGGTGTGCCGTCATCTCTGCATGTCTGTCATCCCACAACAAGGCATTCTTCTATCTGTGTTGTGTTCCCATGATCCTTTTCAGACTGCCAATCAGAGTGCTGAAGGGATGGCCACAACAGGGAGATGTCACTGGGGTGTGGGTGTCCTCAAGGGAGAGATGGTATCCTAGAGTCCAGGCCTGCTCCTTCAGATGTTACTTCAGACTAAGGGACTAGCATCTTTTCTCAGGGCCAAGGAGTATGCTTAGTGCGGTATTTGTATCCTGAGTAGGAGAGTAAAAGTATCCTTAAAGGTCCTTGTCAGCCAGGCGCGGTGGCTCACGCCTATAATCCCAGCACTTTGGGAGGCGGAGGTGAGAGGATTACCTGAGTCCAGGGGTTCGAGACCAGACTAGGCAATTAGGCAAGACCTCGTCTCTTCAATAAACAAAAGAATTAGTCGAGTGTGGTGGTGTGCACCTGTAGTTTCAGCTACTTGGAAGGCTGAAGTGGTAGGATCACCTGAGCCCAACAGGCTGAGGCTATGGTGGCCATAAGCATGCCACTGCACTCTAGCCTGGGCAACAGGCTGGAGTACAGGGGTACGCTCACGGCCATCGCAGCCTCAACCTGCTAGGCTCAGGCGAT
>NW_007258424.1:450331-454166 GCF_000164805.1 Carlito syrichta
GATCCTTCCACTTCAGCCTTCCAAGCAGCTGGAACTACAGGCATGTGCCACCACACCAGGCCAATTTTTTGATTTATTGTGGAGACGAGGTTTTGCCAAATTGCCCAGTCTGGTCTTGAACCCCTGGATTCAGGCAATCCACTCGCCTCCACCTCCCAAAGTGCTGGGATTACAGGCGTAAGCCACTGCGCCTGGCCAAGGGATACTTTTGAGGAGGGCAGGCATCTACATGGGAGGCAAAGGCTCCAACCAAGTCTACTTTTTTTTTTTTGAGTCAAGGTCTCTGTCACCCAGGCTGGAGGACAGTGGCATGATCATGGCTACCGCAGACTTGACTTTTTGGGCTCAGGCAATACTTTTGTCTCAGCCTCCCAAGAAGCTGGGACTATAGGCATGTTACCACACTCAGCTGCTGGTTACTTTTTTGATTTTTTTGTAGAGAGGTCTCTCGCTATGCTGCCTTGGCCGGTCTAAAACTCCTGGGCTCAAGCAATCCTCTTGCCTTGGCCTCTCAAAGTGCTGGGATTTTAGGTGTGTGCCACCACGCCTGGCCCCTAACCAAGTCTTGAAAGGCCTTCATGTAAGTCAAGGCTGATTTCCTCATACAGGGGAGAAGGGCCTGCTTCTGGATTTGGGAATTCAGCCTTGTCTGTGTCTGTCCAAATGTACTATCCCAAGTCTACAGTCCTACTCCTTCCCAGTGTCCTAATCTCAGCCAGAGAACTTACCGGGGTTGAGCACTTAACCTTTGCAATAATTCTCTAACGTGCACAATTATATTTAGGATCTGAAGACGAACCTTGTCTGTGCCGTGGCTATCTTAGATAAGAGGTCTTTGAATTTCAGCATATCTGTACGTTGAAATGGGAATTTAATACTCCATGCTTATCTTTTTTTTTTTTTCTTTAACTCTCCAGGGCAGTCAGAAACAGCCATCTCACTCTACAATCTTTATGATTATCACTGTTGCCATAGCAATCAAATGCAATAGCAGCAAGAGCCCCCAAAGCCCTGTCCTTCCTCTGCCCCTTACACTACTCCCAATGCTAATTGGAGTAATCCCACTACCCCTGTACGTCACGGGTTACCAGCATTCCTTTTGTTCCCTGTGCACGCACAAATCTGTGAATAACCCAGCCAGAATTCCATATTGAGGAACTGTGTTTCCTGGGGTCCTTTTGTTATCAGTCAGGGTCCTGGCAGGAAACAGAATCCATCTCAGAATGGCTGAAGACACTTGCTGCTGAACAGCTGTGGGCAGAATCCGGGGAGCAGCTGTATTAATTTGCTAGCATGGCCATACGGTATTTCAAAGTGCTAAACAACAGAAAGTTATTATCTCCTAGTTCTGGAAGCTGGAAATCTGAGATTAAGGTGTTGGCAGGGAAGGATCTGTTCCAGACCTCTCTTCCAGCTTCTGGCAGTTCCTTGGCTTGTAGCAACATAACTCCAGTCTTCACATGGTGTTCTCCCTGGGCGTTTGTTCAAATTTCCCTTTTTTGGGGGGGGCGGTTGGGGTCTCATCATCACCTAGGCTGGAGTGCAGTGGCACGATCACGACAATCACAGCTCATGGCAGTCTCGACTTCCTGAGCTCAGGTGATCCTTCCACCTCAGTCTCCTAAGTAGCTGGGACGACAGGCACTTGTCACCACACTCGGCTAATTTTTTAATTTTTTTGCTGCCCAGGCTGGTCTCAAACTCCTGGGCTCAAGCAATCTGCCTGCCTTGACCTCCCAAATTGTTGGGATTATAGGCAGGAGCCACTGCACCTGCGTCTTTTTTTTTTTTTCTAAGAAGAACACCAATCATTAGATTAGGAGTCACGCTAACAGCCTCAGCTTCACTCATTACAACTGCCATGACCCTATTTCCAAATAGTGTCACATTTTTAGGTCCTGGGGGTTAAGACCTCAGCCTATGCATTTTGGGAGACACAATTCCATAACACAATCAAGGGGAAATGAGCACCCAAAGATGAGTGACAGGAGGAAGCTGTTAGTGCCTGTGCTGGGTATTCTCCATGGAACCTTCTTCAACCTTCCTCATCTTGCTTCGTGCTTGGGAGGCTGAACTCAGCAGACTGCACCTTGAGCTGACTTCCCTTCTACTGGCTTCTATTTGACTTGGGGAACGGGATCCACAGATAGGGGGCAGGAAGAGAGAGAAGTAATAGGGGTACAGTACCCCAAGGACCCTTGCCATCCCTTCCCAACTCTCTTCGTGCCCCCTTCTGTGCTTCTGTCATATTCAATACTTGGCAGGTAAGAGCTTAATAATGTTTAAAAGATGGGTGAGTGCGTGCACATGAATTGTTTTAAGAGCTTTTATACATTTAGGAACAAGGACTGATGTTCGCTGAGTACTTACTTTTTGTCACGTATTTAATGTCAGCCGTGGATAGTTCCTATGAAGGAGGTACTATGATTATCCCGATTTTATAGTTCGTAAACTGAGGCTCACTGGTATATTACCCAAGGTCAAGGTTGCACCGCTAACTAGCAGTAGTTACAGGATTTGATGGAGGGCTGTCAGCCTCCAGAGGTTGCCCTAAACCACAATGTCATGCATGCTGATCCATTTGCCAGTCATGCCTTCCTCTACTTGACCTCCTGTCAAACCCATATTCCTTTTCATGCTCCGGTCTAGCAACAGCTGTTTGTGAGGCCGCCTCAATCCCCTTCCACAAGAACCGACCGTGGGGTCTGTGCGTCTTCACTGCTCTCTGCGTGTACTCCCATTACAATGCCGGCCACACTTTTCTGGGTTTGTTTTCCCACCTGTGAACTGTTCAGGGCGGGCTCATCTCCCATTCAGCTCTGCAATTCCAGGGCCTGGCAGTGTGTCTGAGGGTGGAGGTGCCAGTGAGTATTTCTGGGAGAAGTATTTTCTTACCATCCCTGTCTGCTCTAGACGTTCAGGTGCACCCCAACAGCCCTGATTATCACTGACTTCCATCCTCAGTGTCATTCACAGGGTATTTGTCAGTGCGCTGCCAGTTCCAGATCACCGGCTCCCCGGTCCTCTGAGCGGGTGTTCCCATCTGCTCCCCTCCCACAGGCTTCTAGTCTGCCAGGTCTGGTCAGGGTTTCTGGGCGGTTCCCTTCTGGATCCAGTTCCCTTGGTTTCCGTGAAGGGGCATCACTCAGGTCCTAGGCATTCTGGGTGGGGGTGGATTTACCTAACTCCCGCTTTTCAGTCCTGTGCTAGTTATCAGTCATGTTTTGTCAGGGATTCCTTGGTCAAAACCCCCAGGAGTGCTGTGATGGAGTTTTCCTTTTCCTCTTTTGCGAGGGTGTTGGATTTAACTGCCTCCCCCAGGAGAGCTTGGGGACCCCCAGTCCGTCCAAGGCCAGCCACCATGTGTCGACTCCTACAACAGCCTCCAGGAAACACGCATTTCCAAACCCTACCTCCCCATTCCCTGTAGCTTTTCTCCACCACCCTCGTCCATATTTTCCAGCTTCTCGATTGCTCTCCGAACAAACGTGACTGTTTTTTTATTCCGGGGCAGGAGACCCACCCGGGTGGCCCTACTATGGGGGCCTTGTACACTCCCGGGGGGATGTCCAGAGTAGTGGGCTGGGCCTGATACTCGCCCGAGGTTCCCACAACATCGCTGCTGCTTCTCAGCTCGGCCGGATCCCTCGCGAGAGCGTCAGAAAGGTGCGTTACGCGTTGCAAAAAACCCGAGCTCACCTGTGTTTCGTTTGCCTGCTACTTGCGGGTGACGTGTAAAAAGGATTTTGTTATCGTGGGCCCAAACACACGCGGCGGGCGCGCCGTCGGACCCCTCTCCCCGCGCCCCGCCCCCAGAGGAGCGCCCTCGGCGGGG
>NW_007258424.1:455393-455955 GCF_000164805.1 Carlito syrichta
GACCGAGGCAGCGCGAACCCGGGCTCGTGGTCATGGCAGCACAACTGGACGAGTCATTCCCCCCCGTTTCGGTGTCTTCCGAGAACCGATAGGAAAGAAGCTCAGACTCGTAAAGTTGATGGGAAGAAAAGGAAAAAAGCGTTTTCCCCCCCTAAAAGTTATGATCCAGAGCTCTGAAATTGAGGCCAGCTTGCATTCGCCGGGACACCTGTTTAAAGAGGTCAGTGAAGATGGAACAATTTAGAGCGTCTGCCCTTTTTCAGTTGTATCTAGGGGACCTGCATGAAATTTCCCAATTTTGGTATTTGAATAAAGGCGACCTTAGATCTTCCTTTTTGTAAAATCGCCTCCTTCTACTAAGCAGAAGTCAGAGGTCAGAGAGGTCAGAGAACCGAGACTGGGCCCTTGGGTTACTTGTGGGCAACTCTGTGCTCTCTGGTCAGTCTGGGGAAGGCCCTGCTGTGGTGAAGTCTGATGGGACAGAACCAAGAGCAAGGGGGATTGCCCTTGCTGGACTTCTGCTGGTGAGAAAGCGGCAGTTGGGTTTGTTGGGCGGGGGGGG
>NW_007258424.1:456118-507580 GCF_000164805.1 Carlito syrichta
GGCTTCACTGAGACCCAAGAGTTGGCAAGATTCTGGGTGGAAGGGAGGTAGGTCGGGTGGTGGGTTGCAGTGGTCCTGAGAATGTCGGAAACAGTCTGGGGGCTTGCTGCAATACCTGTTTGGAGCTTTGGAGGAGGGAGTTAGTGTAGGAGCAGGAGTCCTTAGGGACCTTGTTGGGCTGTCAGTAGCACAGAGGTGCCGGATGCCCGGGCTTTCCGAAATGGAGGTCAGTGACATCCTGCGCCCTGCGAACTGCATCAGGTGAAGAGGCTGGAAGAGTTTGTCCCATGTGCTTGGAGGGCAGTGTGTCTTAATTTACGGTGTGTGAAGCAGGGTTGCTGGCCTGTGAGGACCTCAGCGTGAGGGATAGGGCTGGAAGATTTGTGAAGTGAGAGACATTGGACAGCTTGTTCTGTAAACACTTGCATTCGTTCGCTGAGTTCCTCCCTCACTGTCTGAGGAAGAGTCCTGAGAGCAGGCAGGTGAGAGACCCTCAGGTCATTCATGCAGCAGATGACATGAGTCTAGACTCCAGGGCAAAGCTGCCAGTCCCATGTCTGGTCAAGCTTCAGGCCCGCTGCCCTTCCGGAGAGCTTCTGATTCTGTTGTCTGGGGTCTGTCTGTGGTGAACTCTAAAATGAATTCCCTTTCTGCTCCATTCCAAAGTCCAGCAGGTCATAGGTCATCGTACCGTGGCTTTGGCGTTCCTTAGTATCTACTTTGGTTTTGAATTTACTGTGACTATACATAATTTCCTTTTTGTTTTTCTTTTCTTTTCTTTTTTTTGGGGGGGTTGGAGTGTCACTCTGTCGTCCAGGCTGGAGTACAGTGGCACAGTCATAGCCACCCCAGCGTCGACCTGCTGGGCTCCAGCGATCCTTCTGCCTCAGCCTTCCAAGTAGCCGGAACTACAGAGTTAGGGCTAGGGTTAGGATTACAGTGCCCGGCTAATTTTTGATTTATTGTCGAGATGAGGTTTCACCAATTTCCCCGGGCTGGTCTCGAACCTGTGCTCAGACAATCTACTCGCCTCGGCCTCCCAAAGTGCTGAGATTACAGGCCGAGCCACTGAGCCCAACCCAGGATTTCCTTATTCTTAAAGGCAACAAGATCCTCCAAAAAGGAGAAAAAGTTCACAAAAAGAGAAAACACGTGCTTTGTTTCTTGGAGACTCTGTCAATTGTGAAAGGATGATCTCTGCAGCCAGACACTTCATGTTCCAGTGTTTAGCCAAGAAGCAATTAGCCAGGCCTTGTGGATTGAGAATCCTGATTGACTGTGAATATACATAATTTCTTTTCTTTTCTTTTTTTTTTGGGGGGGGTTGAAGTGTCACTCTGTCATCCAGGCTGGAGTACAGTGGCACAGTCGTGGCCACCCCAGTGTGGCCATGGGGTTGGTCTTATCAGGCCACTTAGGAGTGTTGTAAAGTCAAGACAAGACCTATGGAACACAAGGCAGCTCTGTGGTGGGGGTTTTGGAAAATATAGAATTCTAGTTTGGCAGGTTTTTTTTTTTTTGAGTTGGAGTCTTACTCTGTTGTCCAGGCTGGAGTGCAGTGGCATGATCACGACCTGCTGGGCTCAGGCCATCCTTCTGCCTCCACAGCATTGCTCTCAGCTAATTTTAAAATTTTTGTTGTAGAGACTTGGTCTCACCAGTTTGCCCAGGCTGGTCTCGAATCCCTGGGCCCAGGTAATCCTCTTGCCTCAGCCTCCCAAAGTGCTGGGATTAACAGGTGTGAGTCCCTGCATCTGGCCTAATTTGGCAGATTTATAACAAGTTATTTTAAGAGTTTAAGACTTTGCTTGAGTTTGTTTATGAAAATAATGGGGGCTAAAGTGATACACTCTGGTGGGTTCTAGACTTTTCTTTGGAGGAAAGCTAGCAGAGGCAGCTAAGAGGGTCTGGAAATAAAATGTAAAGGAGCAGTAATAGAAAAATCACTTCTCTTTTATTATGATGCTGATTTTGTTATTACATAGTAGGAGTTTAAACTTATGAGGTCTGGTGGGTAAAGCAATCTGAATTGCCCAGTTTTTGTTTCATTGAGGATTATAATCTGCCTTTCTGTTTTTTTATTTTATTTATTTTTTTGAGTTGGAGTCTCACTCCGTTGCCCAGGCTGGAGTGTAGTGGCACACTCACGGCCACCCCAGCGTTGACCTGCTGAGCTCCGGCGGTCCTTCCGCCTCAGCCTTCCGAGTAGCTGGAACTACAAGGTAGGCACGTGCTACCGCGCCTGGCTAATGTGTTTTTTTTTATTGTAGAGACAGGGTCTCGCCAAGTTGCCCCGGCTGGTCTCGAACCCACAGGCTCAGGCAGTCCACTCGCCTCGGCTTCCCAAAGTGCTGGGATTACAGGCTGAGCCACCGAGCCTGGCCTGCCCTTCTGCTTACATGCACACGCTCATTCCCTGTACACACCTTCAGTTTTGTTTTTCTCTGTCGTTCTCACTTTCTCATTTGCAATACACTTGCGTATTTTCTTTGTTGTTTCTTCTACTAAACTGCCTGCTCTACCTGTGATGGTGTCAAGCATATAATATATACTCAGGAAACATTAATAGGATAAACAGGTGAATGAATGCATGCACAAATGGCGGAGCCCACATTTTCCTTAAGAGGTGGGTGGGAGTACAGGCCCAACTTTTCAGGCTGAGGTGCCTGGAAAAGAAACATCCTCTGGAACAGAAACAGTCTGTCTCTTCTCACTTTCCTGTTTACCTGGCAGTCTGACTACCTTTTCATATAAAAGCCTGACCATTGTGGAAAGCTGGAGGGGGTGGTGGGAAGTTTTCCTCCCTCTCCTGGCTTTTTTTTGTAGCTCTCTCTTTGAAGGGGGAAGAACCATGGCACTGACTTTGCAGGAGCCCAGAAAGGGCAGGCACAGATGTGGCTACCGTATCACCTCCTGGACTCTGGGCAGAACTGGGAAGCGGCTGCCTTTTCCCTCAGGTTGGCTGAATTCAGCATCATGAGATGTTTCCAGAGCTTTGCTGGCAAAAGTGACTTTGCTACCCTGGAAAAGAAGGAGCATTTTACAGTGTTCACTCCATACAATCCCCAGCCCATGTGAATATTTCTTATAAAAGTTTGGTCTACCCTGGGACAACTAAGAGCAGGAGATGGTAGCACGTAGGAAGCGGTGCACAGAAAGAACACACAATGTTGCTGTCCCCTCCCCCAGGGTTCCCTGAAGCATTTAAAGTGAGTGAGATAGTAAGATACTTAAACAACTCAAGAGCAAAATAACTAATGACCTGAGTTTTAAGAATGGGCAAAATTAGGCCGGCCACGGTGGCTCGTGCCTATAATCCCAGCATGTTGGGAGGCGGAGGCGAGAGGAATGTCTGAGTCCAGGGGTTCAAGACAAGGCCGGACAACTTGGCAAGATCTCGTCTCTACAGTAAATAAAAAAAAAAATTAGCTGGGGATGGTGGTGTGTGCCTGTAGTTTCAGGTACTTGGAAGGCTGAGGTGGAAGGATTGCCTGAGCCCAGCAGGTTGAGGCTGTGATCATACCACTGCACTCCAGCCGGGGCAACAGAGTGAGACTCCAACTCAGAGAGGGGGTAGAAAAAAGGGCAAAATTGCTCAGCAACACTAATCAGGACGAAATGCAAATCAAGACTACAATGAGTTACCTACCACCTTACTCCAGTTAGAATGGCTTTTATTTAACTTATTAAACTTTTCTTTCTTAGGATGGCTATTGCCATTTCCATTTTCAAAGCAGAACAAGTGTTGGCGAGAATGTGGAGAAAAGAGAACCCTTACACACTGTTGGTAGAAATGTAAATTAGTACAGCCCTTATAAAAACCAGTATGGAAGTTCCTCAAAAAACTAAAAATAGAACTGCTGTGTGCTTTGGCAGTCCCACGACTGGGTATATATGCAAAGGAAACTAAACCAGCATGTTGAAGAGATGTCTGCACTCCTGTGTTTATTACAGCACTATTCACAATAGCCACGATATGGAATCAACCTAACAGACAGATAAAGAACAAGTGGTATATATACCCAATGGAATACTATTCAGCCATAAGAAAGAGTGCAATGCTGTCCTTTGAGACAACATGAACGAGCCTGGAGGACATCTTGTTAAGTGAAATAGGCCAGACACAGAAAGACAAATACGGCACGATCTCACTTATATATGGAGTTTTTAAAAAAAGTTGGCATTATGGAAGCAGAGAGTAGAACTGTGGTTACCAGAGACTGAGAAGCGATTCGGGAAGGGGAGAATGGGGAGAAGTTGGTCAACGGTTACGAAGGTACAATTCGATAGGAGGAATAAGTTCTGGTGTTTCCTTGTACAGCAGGGTGACTTTAGTTAACAGCAAGGGGTTGTATGTTACAAAATGGCCAGAAGAGGGGCTTTTGAATGTTCTCCCAACAAAGAAATGATCAATGCATGAGATGATAGATGTATTGACAAACCAATTGGATATACGCAAGATATATGTATCGAAACACCAAATTGTATAATAACCCATAAATATGTATAATTACACTGTGTCAACTAAAAAAAGTGAATGGGATAAACATAACTCTAAAGACCAAATGTCACCTCAGATGTGCCCCTCTGAAGGATTTTATTTTATTTTCCAGTGTTGTGTATAATCCTGTGATTCTTTTCCTAAATAAGCTGGCAGTCTAAAAGTTGTAATTTGAAAAAAAAATCATTGATGTTTTCTACTTTGCAGAATACTTACCTTATGACTATGTTCCTGTCATTGCATTTGGAGCATTGCTGGGCTAACGGGGACAAGGAGGAGGTGTGATATAGTGGAATACAGGCTTTGCAGTCAAGATGAGTCTGTTGTTAGGAATCTAGGCTGAGAGGCCTTGAGCTAGTTCAGCCAGTTTCTTTGAGCCTTGGTTGTAACTCAGGCTTAAGACAGGCAATAATGAAGCTGACTTTGGAGAGTTAGAAACTGCTTTCCACAGCAGCTGTACCATTTTTCATTCCCTCCAGCAGTGCACAGGGTTCTGATTAAAATAAGGGTTCGATTTAAAATAAACAGTTTATATCAGGGACTTAATTGTGCTTGGTACCCAGTAGGGTTGGGGAAAAAAAAGCAAAGTAACATTTAAAAAATTGAAGAACAAGTGCTTCCAAGAAGAAAGGTATAAAGAAATTTGTGGTGGTGAAGGCTATAAGAAACGTTCATTTATCTATTAGAAAGGGCATTATCAATAAGAGTAGTTAAAAGATTATTTAAATAGTAGCTGGGACTAAGTATTGCCCAATGGAAAGGTGTCTTGTAGGATTTGGGTCCAGGGCTTCTTTGACTCTATTAAGCCTTAATAGAGGAAGGGAACTTCACCTTGGTTTCCATGAATTGAGTGTGAATGCTCATGCTGTGCTTAGAGTGAATCATCTGCTGCCTTTGGATCTGTGTCCCGAAGACTGACCCAAAACTGACAGTCCGGCCATTCATGTGGGGTCACAAGCCTTGCTCAGAACGACTTTCGGAAGGTCAGAAACCAGTGAGACCCAGCACAGGTGTTCCATTTCTTGGGTTGTCTGTCTGATGCTGGCTGGAGTCCTGCTCAGGTAGCTACATTCATGGGCGGATTTTGTCTCCTTTAACAGTGAAAATCTTTGACACTACAGGACAGCCTGTTGCATTGTATAGATGTCCCAGATGTTGGTTCAGAGTCTTACATACTTTGGTCTTGTTTTTCCCAAAGCACACAGGGAAGAAACCACAAATCAAGGAAGTCGTTTGGTTTCAGGAGCATAAATCTGAAGATTTACACAGGTAAAATAACTGATACCTCTTTAAGGGCTGATAAGCTATTAACAAAAGCTTTGAGGGTTTCCAAGAGTTGCATTTAATGAGAGCATAATAAGGGCAATGTATTTGTAATTAGATAACCAAACAAGGCACGGACTGTGTCATGCTAGGAACTGATATGAGCTACAAATCATGTGGGTGGTAGGGTAGTGGAGACTGGCCATTTCAGCCTAATTGGAACCGCTTGGGAAGAGCTGAAAATGATTGCGAGCCTGGTGGCTTTTAAAGGATTCATTTAGTAGCAGTGAAGGGGCAAGGATTTTAAGATCTTGACTCCACATTTTGGTGGCATTGGTTAAAGGAGGAATTTTAAAAAAATGAAAACAGTAGATCTGATAATCTTTCTAGCACAGGTTTTGTCCCCCCCCCCCGTTTTTTAACTTTCATAAATTACAGAAAAAAGCACCCATGAGCATGTTTTATTTTTATTTTTTGTGACGGGCTCTTGCTCTGTTGCCCAGGCTGGGAGCAGTGGTACAATCACATCTGGCTGCAACCCTGTGAGCATGTTTGAATTGCTCCCTGGGGTTTTACGAGTTACTCCTGCACCACCTCTCACTCTGCTTCTCCTCCATCTTCTGCTTTTAAGCACACACCCTCAAGTCTGTTGGCACTTTTCTTTGCCAGGATCTTCACTGGCTGTCCCCTCTGCCCAGGTTCCCCCTTCCCTCTGCTGCCTGGCTAATTCTTGTCAACCTTCAGGTCTCAGCCTGAGCTCCACTTCATGAAGAGTTTGCCCCTGACCCTTTTCCTGCTCTGAAGTCCATACCCCTGATCCTCCTGTACTGCCCTCCACTTTCCTTTATGGCACTCACCACTGCAGTCACAAAGCAGCTCTTTGTAACTTTAGCTATTGAGAGTGAACCAGACCAGGAACTCCAGCGGGGAGGTACCAGGTGTGTGTCCCTCTCCACTGGGCCCTGCGTGCTGGAATGGTTCTTGTCACTGGAGTACTCTTGATAAATATTTGCTGTATATGCAGATATCAATTCCAAGGAGTACAATCTTGCTGTAGAACAAGTACAAGCTTGATGTAGAAATCAAGTAGTAGGTACCAAGTTGTACATATCAAGTAGAATTGATAGATGTGTGTCTATGTAGTTGAGAAATATTTCACATCCTGGAAATGGAAGTTCTGTAGCATACAAGAGTAAATAATAGAGTGTTGCTCTTAACTCTTTTTCACATCAGCACTGTAAGCACCAGTGAGAGTTTGTGGGCTACACAAGCTCAGCTGTTAGAAATACCTGCTTGTAATCTTTATGTAAATGATTCCATACAGAACCAGACTGATTTCCCCAGTGCATCACCAGAGAGCTAACACAGATGTACAGATGTGAGTCACTTATATTCTTGAACATTTCATGGGTCTTTCATTTTACTTGATTTCTGCTTCCTGCTTTTTACTTAAAAAAAAAAAAATCCACAAGATACATAGACCCTTAATAAGAGCTCTTTATGAAAAGGCACTGCATTTTGTGGTTGGTTTTTAACATGGACTCTTCCGTGTACAAAAGGGAATATAATGTAAAGCGTAGGGAGTGGGACAAACACTATACACCTACCACTTGTTGCTGGAAAATGGAGTATTTCCTATGCCTGAGAGACCCTTTCTGTGTTTTGTTGGTTGTATTCCTCTCCATCCCTTGTGGGTACCACTAAATTGAGTTATGTGTTCATGCTGACTTGCTTTTTTATGTATGTATGTATGTGTATGTATGTATTTATATATATTCCTAATCCATTGTTTAGTTTTGTAACTTTATACAAGGGACTATAACCTTATTCATAGTTTACATATTTTCCTTCAGCTTGATCATGCTCCCCCCCACCCCGCATTATGTTTCTTTAACACTGAACATTATGTTTCTCTAACATCGATGCCTGTAGCCATAGTTCATTCAGTGTCACTCATGGGTAGTAATCCATTGAATGAATATACCATTATTTACTTATTTATTCTCCTGTCAGTGGATATTTTGTTTCTGTTGTGTTGTTGTTTTTGCTGTTATAAATAATGCTGCTGTGAGCATTCTTCTGTTTATTTATTTTGAGTCGGAACCTCACTCTGTAGTCCAGAATGGAGTGCAGTGGCATGCTTGTGGCTCACCGCAACCATGACCTCCCGGGCTCAGGCGATCCTTTCGTCTCATTCTCCTGATTAGCTGAGACTACAGTCATGCGCCACCATACCTGACTAATATCCTGATTTTTTGTAGATTTGAGATCTCACCATGTTGCTTAGTCTGGTCTTGAACTCCTGGGCTTAAACAAACCTCCTGCCTCGGCTTCCCAAAGTGCTGGGTTTATAGGTGTGAGCCAACATGCCTGCCTACATTCTTCTATTTAAATGTTTTTCTAGAGGATATATGTATGAGTGACCATGTCAAGAAGGGCGAGGTTATGCAACAGTAACAAACATCCCACGCTTGAATTTGTTTTTCCCTCACACTGTGTATCCAGTGTGAGTCAGGAGGGGTCTCTTCTCATGGTAGGTGCTCAAAGAGGTTGATGGAGACTCTCTTCTCCATGCTTTCGCCATCACTGTTTCTCCTTATTACTAATAGGAATGAGAACTTTATCCTTGAAGTGTTTGTTTTTCCTTCTGAGAAATGTTTGTGTCTTTTGCCCATTTGTTTCTTTGGGGTTATTTTTCTCATACTTTATTTTTTTATGCTCCATGGACGTGTATATATGTGTGCTTGGGTGTGTGTATCTTCTGTATTCATCAAGCAACTTGGTAAATCTTAGGCTGGCGCTTAGAGCTTCCACTTGGATGTGAAGTACATTCCTTCTGCATACGTTCTGTTGACCACAGCAATTCACACGGCTGTGTGTAACTTCAGACACTTGCTTCTCTACTATGTGCCTGAAAAGAGAGAACTGAAACATGGGTGTGCATTTTCAACCTTTCTAGATAATTCTGAACTGTTTTCCAAAGTGATTGTGGACATTTACACTTCTGGCAGCAATGTATTAAATTCCCAAGTCGGGTATGCTGGTATACCACTGTAGTCCCAGCTACTCAGGAGGCTGAGACAGGAGGATCACTTGAACCCAGGAGTTCAAATCCAGCCTGGGCAACATAATGAGACCCCTGTCTCTAAAACAAACAAAATCTCACAGTGCTACATCCTTACTGATGCTTGGTATTGTCAGAGATGTTACTGGTTGCCAATCTGGTAGGTATTAAAACAGTATCTCAGAACCACTGAAATACTGTGTCTCTTTATTACTAATAGGGATGAGAATATTTTTATGTGTTCATTAAGTATTTGTTTTTCCTTCTCAGCATTGTTTGTGTCTTTTGACCATTTTTTCTAGTCGGTTATCTGTCTTTTTCATACTTTATTTTTTTCTATGAGCCATGTGTTTCTCTTGTGTGTGCCTGTGTGCGTTTGTGTTCCGCATTCTTTTTCACTTATATGTCTTTAAAAAAATACCAGCTCTTTTATTTTCATTATAGGTCTTTTGAATAACCAACATTCATAATTTTTATGTAGTCAGTCTTTTTCCTTCAGAGTTTGTGCATTTTGTTACTTGTTTAAGAAGAGATCCTTAGAAGGGAATCTCCGAGAGGAGGGTGAAGGGAGATTTTGAGATGTGAGTGAGACTCTTCCCCACCTCAGTCCAGAATGGAGCTCGGCAGAAGGCTGCAGGACAACTTCTGGAAGAGACAGTGCTGGACCCTGAAATATATTTGCACATATTGAATGAAACTGTACACACCAGGGGGAAATTTGTTGATAGATTATTGATAGGAAGAAAGCAAAAGAAGCCGGAAGCTCTAGGCTAGTTATTCCAGGGAAAATAAAGAGTTTGTAGGATAGGAAGGGTTTTGTACTTTTACCACAAACCTCAGCTCTCACTAATGTTTATGTAGTTAAATTCATGTAAATATTGACTCATGATCTAACCAAAATTATTGCATAAGTGGGTGTGAATGGTGGGTGGCAATGGTGGTCAGTGAAAAGCGGCTAAAGCCTCCGTTTCTGAACATTGATAGCTAATGCCTACACATTATAAAGATTCAAGAAGTAGCGATAGAAACATGTTATTTGGAGATGTGAAGGTTGATACGAAAAGAATCCATTACAGATTGGCAGAGGCTGCCCCTGGGGATCCAGGAAGTAGAAGCAGCAAGGGGTGAGGGGACTGTTGTGTTTCTCACGAGCTTTGTAGGATTTTATGCTAATTTACATGCACTTACAGCTTTGATACAACAGAGCCAGAATCTACACTTGTGAGAGCTTGGCATTTTTTCTGACTGGCATCTCTGTATGGGTAATGGAGTTTAGGAAGGCAGTGAAGCGATGGCCTGTTATTGCCCAGGGACGGTGGTTTTCCCTGGATGCCTGTGTCAGCCATTTGTCCTCTCAGTATGCTACTATATTTAGCCTTCAAAATGTCTAGCATGTGTGGGGTGTGGCATTTCACAGAGGCTTAACACTGTTTTCAGAAGTGCATCTAATAGAGTCAGGTGCTTTTATTTGAAATTAAAACATATCTGTTGTGGACTTTTATTTTCTTCTCCAGAGAGCAAATCAGTTTAGTGTTATAAGTTCATGATTTGCCTCTTTCTTAATTTTAGAGAATCCAGAGACTCCCTCTGGGGTCTCAGTTTCTTAACTTGCAAAACAATAGCAACAATTACTGTAAAAATAATCAAAACAGTTTTTGCTTTGTGGAAGATTTTATGCTTCAGACTGTTAATAGCTTCCATGTTGGCTAAACCAATTTAATTACTTGTAATTAAAGAAGAAGAAGAATAAACCTCAAAGAGGATTTCTTTCAACAGTGCGAGACTTTGTGCTCTCATGAAGCTTATTGTCTGGAGAGGTGGAGTTGGTAGTGGTGGTGGTGGTGGGATAATAGTAAGCCGTGAACTACTGAAGTATAAATGGTGGTGAGGGCGGGAGACATGAGAGAGAATAATAGAAAGAGAATGATAAATGGTTGGAACATCAGGAAGCCTGTCCTTGGGGAACTTTGATCTCAGCTGATACCTGTGGGGGCTGCCTAGGATGGTGTTAGCTGGTGAAAAGTTGGGAAAAGAGCCTCTGAGCAGAGGAAATAGCTTGAGGAAAGGTCCCCGGGGCCTCTGAGAATCCTTTTTGAACAAGTTAAATTTGAGATTTAAGAGGGAGTTGTGCACCTCCTAAGGCAGGTAGGGGGTGGCCTGAGGACTGGCCAGTGGGATGACTGGAGGGCAGAGACCTGAGGAGTGGCCAGAGGGCAGGAGGACATCAGCACGGTGTACTTTCCCTAAAGCCAAGAGGACCCGAGTGTCTGAAGGAGGGAGGGAGTCACTCTGCAGTGCAGCGTGGAAAAAGCTGTTACTACTCTGGCAGCCTCAGTGCGAGTGTTTGGATGCAGGGCAACGTGGTGAGGAGTGCGCTGGAGACTGGAAAGTAGGAAGTAGGGATGGTGTGTGAAGGCAGCTATTTTTTTTTTTTTTTTTTGAGTCGGAGTCTCACTCTGCCGCCCAGGCTGGAGTGCGGTGCCTTGACCTGCTGGGTTCCGGCTATCCTTCCGCCTCAGCCTTCCACGTAGCTGGAACTACAGGCGCACACTACCACGCCCGGCTAATTTTTTGATTTATTGTAGAGATGAGGTCTTGCCAAGTTGCCCAGGCGGGTCTCGAACCCGCGGTTTCAGGCAATCCACTCACCTCAGCCTCCCAAAGACGCGGGATTACAGGCTGAGCCACTGAGCCTGGCTGGAAGGCAGCTCTCTTACAGCGGTATATGTACTAGTAGTTGTCGTTTTTGATTACAGATTAGTGATTTGTCAACGAGTAAAGCCTGTTGAAGGTGAAATCTGCAGGTGTGGTGGATTTGGGGCAGAGTTGCAGGGCCTGGAGGTGGGGGGGGTAGGATTTGAGTAGCTCGAGGGAGTTGATAAGGCACCTGTTAAGCATCCGGGTGAGGGGGACTACAGGATCTATTTCCCAAGGAATTTTGTTTTAGAAACGAGCTTAACTTCTCAGTACTTCAAAAATAAAAATAAAAAACAAATCTTGAATAATTCTGTCTCTACCTATGACATAATAAGAAATGTACTTCTCATTTTGTCTCTGTCTCTGGTTCCTGGCAGAGAGCTCCTAATGCCTTGGAATTTCCTGGCTGATGGGAGCATCTTTTGGTCTAATAAGGTGACTCTGGGTGGACTCTTGGACGGCTTCAGGATGGTGGCTGGTCCCCAGAAGCCCAGCCACGATTAGAAGCTTGGAACTCTCAGTTTCACCACCATTCTCTGGGAAGGGAAGAGGGACTGGAGATTGAGTTAATAATCAGCCATGCCCAAGTGATGACGCCTCCATGAAACTCCTTGAGCTATGGGATCTGAAGAGCCCTCGTGCTGTTGAACACGTGGAGGTAGCTCACCTGGAGAGAGCACGGAAGCTCCATGTTCCTTCCCATGTACCTTGACCTCTGTGTCTCTTCACCTGTGTCCTTTAGCATAATCTTTTATTATATAATAAACTGGTGAGCATGCTTCCTTGAATTCTGTGAACTGTTATAGTAAATTATTGAACATGAGGAGAGGTTTGTGGGAACCCCGGGCTCGTAGCCAGTTGGCCAGAAGTGCAGGTGACATTCCGGGGCTTGAGGCTGGTGTCTGAAGCAAGGGCCATCTTGCGGGACTGAACCTTCAACTTCTGGGTCTGCACTGATTCCAAGGAGAGCCCTAGTTGAATTGTAGGACACCTAGTTGGTGTCTGGAGAGTTTGAGAATTGGTTGGCGTGGGAAAACCCCCACACATTTGGTGTCAGAAATGTTGCGAATAGTGGAGTAAAAGACAGTGTTTTCTCCTTTTACCACCAAAAGAATGAACTAATTTAAATGGAACCCACAGATGTTGCCTTAGCACCAGACAGTGATTGTCTCACCTGGTAAAAGGAGTTTTTTGAGGAGACCATGGCAGCTCAACAGTGTAACTTGATTGGCATTTGGTGTCACGAGCCTGTGTGTGGGACTGGATTGTCCTGTGTGGGGCAGTGCAGGTAGGAGTCTGATCTGGCTTCATTGTGTTTTACTCAGACTTCATTTTTCAGCCTCATAGAGGTACATAGTCTTTTGGTAAACCGTATCATGCTGTCAGGATTCAAAAAAACACTTTATTTCCAGAAAAAATTACAGATTAAATATCTCTTCAGTGAATTATATAGGCTGACTAGAAAGTTTGACTGTCTTGAGTTATTGAATCCGTTTTTTTTTTAAATTCAGAGTCTCACTCTGCCGCCCAGGATGGAGTGCAGTGGCATGCTCACGGCCACCGCAGCCTCGACCTGCTGGGCTCAGGCGATCCTTCCGCCTCAGCCTTCCAAGTAGCTGAAACTCATGCCTGGCTAATTTTTTGATTTATTGTAGAGATGAGTTCTCACCAAGTTGCCCTGGCCAGTCTTGAACCCGTGGGCTCAGACAATCCTCTAACCCGGGCCTCCCAAGGTGCTGGGATTATAGGCATGAACCACTGTGCCCAGCCTATTTAATGCGTTTAATAGGGTTTTGGCTAAATTTGTGGCTGGCTGATTGGTTAGGAAGTTGGAAAGTTTTAATAAATGTGTGGCACTTTTTTTGTTTTGTTGTTTTGTTTTGAGTTGAGGTCTGGCTCTTGCTCAGGGTGGAGTACTGTGGAATGATCACGATGATCACAACTCATGGCAGCCTCCACCTCCTGGCGCAGGCGATCCCTTACCTCAGCCTCCCGCATAGCTGGGACTGAAGGGAAAGTGGCCCCATGCCCAGCTAATATTTTTTGTAGTGGCATTCTTCAAATGGGACTCGCCTAGTGATGAACAATTTGGGGGGAACTTCTGGACTTTCTCACTTGAGGATCAGTATTTGCATTTAAAGTGTAAACACTTTAAAGGCACAAACGGCTGGGTGTTTTGGGTCACACCTGTAATCCCAGCACTTTAGGAGGTGGAGGCAGGAGGATTGCTTGAGGCCAGGAGTTCAAAACCAGCCTGGGCAACATAGTGAGACCTTGTCTCTAAAAAAAAAAAATAATAATAAATAGATAAAAACAAACAAAAGCTGAGTGTGGTGATATGCACCTGTAGCTCCAGCTACTTGGGAGGCTGAGGCGGGAGGACTGCTTGAGCCCAGGAGTTGCAGGCTGTGGTGAACCATGATCATGCCACTGTACTCCAGCCTGGGCAACTGAGTGAGAGCTTGATAAATAAATAAATAAATAAATAAAGGTACAATCAGCATAGCTTGACCTCAGATAGAGACTTAGAGAGCACCTACCACTGGAGAACAGAGCTAAAGTGGGTTTTGAGTTTCTGTTATGTTGCTGTTTTGATGCTATAATTAAAAATGAATGTAAACTGTAAGCAAGACCTTAAGACTGCTTTCAGAGTATATAGCTTGTGACCATCCATATATCAGGAATTCAGTTACAGCAAGGATTTGGCTGGAGAGAAGGGTCAGATCAGATTTTAGTAAATCCAGTGTCCCAAAACTCTGTGCATGTGCGTGTGTATACCTGGATTTTTTTTTTTTTTAAAGACCAGCTTTTGCTTTGCCCCCGAGGCTGGAGAACAGTAGCATGATCATGGCTCACTGAAGTCTTGAACACCTGGACTCAAGTGATTCTCTTGCCTCAGCCTCCTGAGTAGTAGGTGCACTGCTGCACCTGGCTAAACTTTTCTTTTTGTAGTGATGAGGTCTCACTTTGCTGCTCAGGCTGGTCTCAGACTCCTGGTCTCAAGATCCTCCTGACTTGGCCTCCCAAAGTGCTGGGATTACAGGCGTGAGCCACCGTTTCTGACTATATGTATTTGTTTTAACCTGTAGCTTCCCTGTAGATTCTTTTGGTACAGGAGGGTTTGGACATTCATGCAGTTTTTAAGGTGGACGCTGTTTAATCCCAGTGTGATGGAGCTGCCTGTTAATCGGGGGGGATTAGGTTGGAAGACCTGAGGGAAGGTAATTTATAAAGAGAAGAGGTTTATTTGGCTCCCAGCTCTGCAAGGTATATAGGAAGCACAATGCCAGCATCTTCTGATGAGGGCCTTGAGCTGCTTCCCTTACGGCGGAAGGTGAAGAGTTGCCATCACATGGTGAGAGGACGGGAGAGAGAGAGATGGGGGAGGGAGTTGTCAGGGTTTTTTTTAACAACCAGATATCTCAGGAACTAATGGGGAAAAACTCACTCATTACCAGGATGGCATCAAGCCCCTGAGACATTCATCAGGGATCCACCCCATGACTTCCAACATTGGGGAGATCTAATATCAACATGAGATTTGGAGGGGATAAATATTCAAACTATACCAGGTTCCATAATCAACGGGAAGGACAAATACTGCTTGAGGTAAAAAACGACTCTGGAACTCAGCGGGTCACCTGTCTTCTGGTGATCTACTCATGCTGTAAGGAGGTCCTGGGAGGTGAGGACCCTAGAAAGCTGAGAGAGTCCCATTCCCCCAATGAGCTCATGCCAGGGCCTGTGCTCCCCAGCTGTGGGTGGTCTGTGTGAATTGTTTTCCTATCTGTGTTTTGGTTTGTGTAGATTGTTGAGTTTGATGAGTTAATGTGAGATGAGCGCCCTCCTGTACCATTCACTGACTACTCCTAGAAGTGATGTGAGGCAGCTCTACAGCCAGCTGAGGCCAGTAGTGATCACACCTACATTTTGGTGTGTTTCTTGGGAATTGCTATTAGGTAAGTGTGGTGGTAGTGTTTGTTTTTGCGTTTTCTTTTTTCTAGTTGCGCTATAACTCTGATTTCTGCTGTTCAGATGGCTTGTAATGAAATGGTCTGTACTAAGCAGATGTTGTTTTATCTTTCAGCCTTTTGCTTGTCTTCATGTAGTCAAATAAAACATTTAAGTTTTTGAAGAAACAGGATTGAAGAGCCTCTTGTAGAACTGGAAGGTTCTCTCTGATAGGATGTGTATTTCCCTGTAAAAGCTGCTTTTTATTTTTTGGTTTGGTTTAATTTTAACTTCCTGTATGACCTGAAAAGCCATATTTGAGTCTCCTGTGTTAATACTAACGGTTATGCTGTGGGTTGAATGCGTGTGTCTTCCCAAAATTCGTATGTTGAAACCCTAACCCCCAATGTGACTGCATTTGAAGATAGCGCCTACAAGGAGGTAATGAAGGTTAAATGAAGTCATAAGGGTAGGGCCCTGATCCATAGGGTTGGTGCCCTTATGAGAAAGGGAAGAGTCACCAGAGAGCTTGCTCTCTCCACCACAATGAGAAGGTGACTGCCTGTAAGCCATGGAGACAGCCCTCACCAGATGGCAAATCTTCCACCCTCTTGGTGGTGGACTTCCAGCCTCCAGAACCATGAGAAGATAAATTTTGCAGTTTAAGCCATCATCCAATCTGTAGTATTTTGCCATAGTAGCCCAAGATGACTAAGACAAATTAGAATCATATAATATAAACTTATTTACTTTTTTTGAATTAAAATTTATAGAGGTCCTAACTCTAGCTAGAGCCAGAGAGCTAATTGTGTTAATGGTGCTTGAAATCTCATTAAGACTCCGGACCTGATAGAGTTCCCATAGGTGAGCATGCATTTATACCAAAAAATATCATTAAAAAGTTTGGGTATGTGGGTATGTATATGTATATGAGAGAGAAGGCAGAGAGGGAGTGCTATGGTCTGAACATTTGTGAGCCCCCAACTCATATGTTGAAATCTTAATCCCTAAAGTGATCATATTGGAGGTCGGGCCTCCAATACCTATACACACATGAAACAATATACCACCTGCCCTGCTGGGTATAGCACCCAGGATCCTAGGAAACCTCAACTCTTTAAAAACAAGGTTACAAAAATTGCTGTTCCATAAGAAAAGCGGGGGTGTTTAGTTTCAGACTCACAGTAAAATTATTTTTCTTGCAGAAATTTTCTAAAGGGTTTTAAAAAATAGTTATAAATATATTTTATATTTTGTTATCACAGGCTAAAAATACCTCAGAGTGGACAGGTGCTTCTGGGTTCACATTTAAACTGGGTTCACATGTCCCTTTCATTTCTTATTTGGAAATAAAATCAAACGTAAAGAAAAGCTACAAGAACTAAAATAGGACAAAGAGCACTCATGTGATCTCTGCCAAAAATAAGATTCATCTATTGTTAGCAGCTTATCCCATTTGCTATTATTATTTGTTCTTTTTTCCCCTTTTCTCATATGAGATATATGATTACATACATGCACACACATTTTTCCCTAAGTAATTTGAGGGGAGACCTATCCCTGTGAAAAGGGATATTCTCTCAAACAGCAATGGCAGTTATTAACTTCAGTGGATTTTACACGTTGCATACTTTTACCTACCACTCATATTCCAATTTGGTCAACTGACCCAAAGTCCTTTACGGCACTCCCTGCAGTACAGTATCCATTCTAGGGTGGGTTATTGCATTGAGTTATCACGTCTTTTTATCCTCCTTTACTAAAGAACTTTTCTATACACAGCCTTTCTTTCTCTCTTATGACTTTAACACTTTTGAAGATATATGTCCCTATCTCCTTCCTTTTTGGTTTTTGACAATTTCATTACTTTTAGTTTGTAATAAAAAATCCTTATTTCCAAAATGCTATTATTTTGTTCAAATGTATAGATTTTTCTATAAAATTTTTAATACTTTGTACTTAAAATGTACATCTCACTGAAGATATAAGTAATAAGAAAATTGTCTAACATATAATTCTGATTTTAAATAATATTTTTCAGGAATGTGTATAGCAAGATTATACATATAGCATATTAGAATTGATGCTACCAAATGCTTCTGGGATTATGATCTCCCTTTGTGTGTGTCTTATCAGACATTCAAGTCTCTGAGATATTGGCTCCTTCACCCCCTTTCTCCCTTCCCTCTCTCCCTCTTTTCCCGTCTTAGTCCACTTGGGAGGCTATAACAAAATCCCCATGGTCTGGTAGCTTATAAACAAGAAGAATATATTGCTCACAGTTCTGGAGCTAGGATGTCCAAGGTCAAGGCACCAGCATATTCAGTGTTTGGCAAAGGCCCACTTCCTGGTTCATAGAGGATGCCTTCATGCAGTATCTTTATATGATGGAAGAGGCAAAGGAATTCTCTGAGGCCCCCTCCCTTTTTTTTGAGACAAGATTTCACTCTGTTGCCCAGCCTGGAGTGCAGTGGCGTGACCAAGGCTCACTGCAGTCTTGAACTCCTGAGCTCCAGCAATCCTTCTACTTCAGCATCCCAAGTAGCTGGGACTATAGTCACAGACTACCAAGCCTGGCTAATTTTTCTATTTTTTGTAGAGATGGGGGTCTCACTTTGTTTCCTAGGCTGGTCTCAAACTCCTGGCCTCGAGCAGTCCTCCCACCTTGGCCTCCCAAAGTGCTGGGATTACAGGTGTAAGCTACCATACCTGGACTTGGGGTACCCTTCTGTTAAAATTTTTTTATTTTTTGGAGTTGGAGTCTCACATTGTCACCCAGGTCGGAGTGCAGTAGCACGCTCATAGTCACCACAGTCTCGACCTGCTGGGCTCAAGTGATCCTTCCACCTCAGCCTTCCAAGTAGCTGGAATGACAGGCATGTGCCACCATACCTGGCTAATTTTTTGATTTATCATAGAGATGAGGTCTTGCCAAGTTGCCCAGTCTGGTCTCGAACCCCTGGACTCAGGCAATCCTCTTGTCTCCGCCTTCCAAAGTATTGGGATTCCAGGCGTGAGCTAATGTACCTGGCCTGGTGTTGTTTTCACTATAAGAGATTAACTTTTTGTAGCTCTGGCCCTTGAAAATAGAAATATTCGGTCAAGAGAGTGAGGGTCTTTGGGCTTTGTCTTTTAGGTTCTTGTCTGCTTCAGGCATATTATCTACAAGCTCTGTGGCAGGACTAGAAGAATTGGAATAAGTAGCTTCTGGAAGTCTTTCTGACTCATTCCCCTCACCAGGGTCTGAGGCCTGTGGAATATTTGTAAGCACAATTTGGCTTGGGCCATATGGGCTCCTACATTGGGCTTCATGGTTGCAGATATCTGTCTTGTAGGCCGAGCCCCACTAAGGCTCATGGAGGGTCGTCACAACTGGTATGATCTGTGCTTCCAGGCCTCCCCTGCTCAGCAGCCTTCTGGAGGTGACTGGAATGATGTGGACTCATTTTCGCATTTAAAAATAACCTCAGCCTCTGTGGGTTCAAGTCTCCCAGTCATGAAGATGGTACCTGGCTCGTACTGGGAGTCCTGGTAGCTGTCTATTTGGAGGTCACAGCAGGATGAATGTTGGAGCTGGGATTTTGGAGACCTCCAGTCCATACTTTTTACAGATGAGGAAGAGATTCGGAGACTGATGTGAGAGAGAGGCGCTCTCACTCGTTTTCACTGATGTGACTCAGTTAGCCATGCCTTCCCCCAGCCCGCCTCTGCTCCTCCAGACCTGCCCCAGCTGCTCTGGTTCTGGACTGGCATCTGTTGAGACCCTTGTTTGTTTGTTAAATAGTTTAACATAAAAAATTGGGGCAAAATATACATAACAAAAAATTTACCATTTTAAGCATAATTTTTTTTTAAGTTGGAGTCTCCCTATAGCACCCAGGCTGGAGTGCAGTGGCGTGCTCACGGCCATTGCAGCCTCGACCTGCTGGGCTTAGGCGATCCTTCTGCCTCAGCCTTCTAAGTAGCTGAAACTAGAGGCGTGCATACCACACCCGGCTAATTTTTTGATTTATTGTAGAGACGAGGTCTTGTTGAGTTGCCCAGGCTGTTCTTGAACCTGTGGGCTCAGACAGTCCTCTCACCTCTGCCTCCCAAAGTGCTTGGATTATAGTCATGTGCCACCACACCCTGCCCATTTGAACTATTTTTAAGTGCACAGTTCAGAGGCATTAAGTACATTTACATGTTGTACAGCCATCACTACCATCCATCTCTAGAGCTTTTGCATCCTCACAAACTGAAATTCTACACCCATTAAATAAATTACTCTCTATTGCAGGGATTAAATTACTCATTTCTTTCAAAAAACACAACTACAAAAATAATGACTCCCTACATCTTCTTCCCCCAGCCTCTGGCAACCACCCTTCTACTTTTCTGTCTCTATGAATTGGACTACTCCAGATTCCTCATAAAAGTGGAATTATACAGTATTTGTCTTTTTATGTCTGGCTTATTCCACTCAGCATGTTGTCAAGATCTCAAGATTTTCAAGGAATGTTATTTGAGGCTGAATAATATTCCATGATATGTTTATACCACACTTTAAAATTCATTGATTGAGGAGGGCCCTGTGGGTTACTTCTACCTTTTGGCTATTACAGATGCTGCTGCTATGAAGACAGGTGTATATATGTCTGTTTCAATCCCTGCTTTCACTTCTTTTTGGTACATACCCAGAAGTGGTATTGCTGGATCATAGGGCGATTCCGTCTTTAATTTTTTAGAAATGACCCTTGATTTTTGCATTTTGTTCTTAGTCTGTCCTGGCCTCTTTGGACTTGACTGTATACAACTAGGATTGAACTCAGTTTGCTGGGGTTGAAGCCATCAGTCCTGGGTCCCTGACTTCCTGAGTACTCCTCAGCCTGGCTCTCGAGACCCTCACCCCTCTTCCCATTAAGGTTGGGTGGAGAATTGAATGAGAACTGAAGCTTGTTTAGAGGTGCATTGCAATTCACTTAAAAACAAGGAAGAATAAGAATTAGAGTTTGATTTGGGGGCATTTTCAGGTTTACTGTTGAGTCATTTGTTTTAGATTTCATGTAGTTTTGTTTTTCATAACTAAGATATGGGGTGGAATGCTTAATGATGTGCCTTTGGCAGATTTTTCTATCTTGCTCTTGGTTACATCTATAGTTAAGTGTTATTGGGTAAAGAATAGGACTGTTAGGAGATAGAAATCTCATCCTCATTACCTGTATGAACTTGGGCCTTGATTTCCTCTTCTGTGAAGCTGAGTTAGTAAAACATAACTAATAAGATTGTTCATTCTTTTAGATTCAATTAAGAAGTAATTGGGGGAAAAATGGATCTGAAGTACCAGGGACAGTGCTTCACAGCCTCTGTGCTTACTAATATTAGTGTATTCTTCCTTGTTCTTTTGGAATGATTGTGGGAGCTGTGTATGGTCCTCAACTTCTGAAGGGTGGAATAGCCCCAGTGGAAAGAGCTGGGAGCAGGACTCAGGAGCTGTGACCCCACATCCTCTAGGCTCAGGTTCCTTACCTGTCCAGGGAGGAGGTTGGACTCATCCCTGTGGTTCCTCATGGCTCTAAAAGGTCAGCGATCCCAGAACATGATGTTTGTGGGTAGTCTTCTTCTGCCCACAGAGCACTTTGTTTTCTACATACTCAAGTCTACTCTGTACAGGTGGTAGACTCATCTTCCCAGTGGTATGCAAAGTGAGCTGAGAGTTTTAAAAGCCCAGTAATGGAATTTCTGACCTACTCAGATCTGCTTCTTCGGGGTCTGATGGGGGCTAGAATTTCTCATTAACAGCTTGGTACTGATCAGGCATGGTGGCTCACGTTTGTAATTCCAACATTTTGGGAGGCTGAGGTAAGAGGATCACTTGAACCCAGGAATTCAAGACCAGCCTAAGCAATGTAGTGAAATCTCATCTCTACCAAAAAAAAAAAAAAAATTAGCCAAGCATGGTGGTGTGTGCCTTTAGTCCCAGCTACTCAGAAGGCTGAGGTAGAAGGATCACCTGAGCCCAGGAGGTTGAGGCTGCGGTGAGCCATCAGTGTGTCACTGATTGCACTCCAGCCTGGGTGACAGAGTGAGACCCTGACTCAAAAAAAAAAATTAAATAAGTAAATAAATAAAATTCTAACAGCTTGGTGCTCAGTCTCTGGCTCTAGTCCAGATCTCCCAACCTATGAGAAATGACTCTCAAGCCCCGTGACCCTGGGCCCATCCATATCTAGCAAGGGGAGGAGATCGTGGAAGAGGCGGTGGATGTCATTTTTGCTTGCTGAGAAATAGAGTGAAGAAGCTGTCTTCAAGGGATTGGATAGGGAGACGTTCTTGCTTCCCCTCCCTCAAGACTTGGCCATTGTCCATAATTGACCTTGTCTGTCTTTATTACTTAGTTATCAGTCTTCATTTTCTTGAAGGGAGAAGGCCAGCTTAGCCTATAATGTCTTTTTCTTCCAGGCTTCCTTTTTTTTTTTTTTTGAGTCGGAGTCTCACTCCGTCGTCCAGACTGGAGTGCAGTGGCCGCTCCCGGCCACCGCAGCCTCGACCCGCTGGGCTCCGGCGATCCTTCCGCCTCAGCCTTCCGAGTAGCTGGAACTACAGGCGCGCGCTACCACACCCGGGTAATTTTTGATTTTATGTAGAGATGAGGTCTCACCAAGTTGCCCAGGTGGGTCACACACCCACGGGCTCAGACAGTCCACTCACCTCAGCCTCCCAAAGTGCTGGGATTGCAGGCTGAGCCATCGAGCCCGGCTCAGTCTTCCTATTTTTAAGAAACATTTATTGCTTGTAAGCATTGCAATAATAATACCATACTTTTGCACATTGCCTTGTACTTTTCATAATGCTTTCATCTACTTTACCTAATTCATTGTACTCACATAGACACACATACACATGAAGATTTATGTAGATCACTTGGTACTGCCATTTTGCAACTTAGTACCAGTGTGGCCATCTGATTTGCCAAGCTATTGGTAGCAGAGGCCTGATATCTTGCCTCTTCTTTCTATAATGCTGGTCAGTCAGAAACACTTACTCAAGAAGTACTTATGGGAAGTTCATATATGCCCAGCAGAGATGCTTGGGATAGAGAATTTTCACCATCGAGGCATTTGGTGTGGGCATGTTTTGTTTGGCCCTGCCAAAGGTGGGGCCTGGTGGGAGGTATTTGGATCATGGGGGCAGATCTCTGGCAAACTGGTTGTTAAAAAGGGCCCGGCATCTCCTCCATTCTCTCGCCTCTCTCCTGCCATGTGATCTCTGCACACAGAAGTTCCCCTTCTCCTTCCACTTTGGAGGCAGACTGAGTCCTTCGTCAGATGCAGATGCTGGCGCCATGCTTCTGGTACAAACTGCAGAACCATGAGCTAGTTTTCTGTATAAATTACCCAGCCTCAGGAGTTTCTTTATAGCAATACAAACAGACTAAGACAACATTATAACCTAAGAGGGCCTCAAGGGAAGGAGAATGGAGTTCAAGTGTGTTCCCCTTTGATAATGCCAGTAATTAAAATGTCTGGTGGATGAAGGAAGAGCTATGAACTCAAAGGAGGTTGGGGAATGTCTCTGAATGTAATGTATGGATATTGGTTACCCTGCTTGACTGTGTCGTTAGGGAAAGTAGTGGTTTTTAAACAATGCATTTAGATATCCTAAACCTCTGGGCTCTACGTCATAGTGCTAGACTGTAAAAGCTTCTACACGTCATCTCTGCAAGTTATTTCACACTATCCTCAAGTGTGGAAAGGAAACATTGCCTCACATGGCATTATTTCTGATCTTGAGGGCTTAAGGTTTTGTGCTTACTTTTTACAGGGGATCACTGGAAGTAAGGACATGGACTGACCTAGGACATTCTTTGGAACAGAAGTCAAGTTTTTTTTTCCTTTTTGTGGAGACAGGGTCTTGTTATGTTGTCCAGACTGCTTTTGAACTCCTGGGCTCAAGCAATCCTCTTGCCTCAACCTCTCAGTGCTGGGATTATAGACATGAGTCACTGTGTCTGGCCCAAAATAAGGATTTTATAGAAGTAACATACTAATAGATTAGAATATACCATGCTTTGTGGAAATAAAACTTCTGGAAAGAAGCTGTGTGTGTGTGTGTGTGTGTGTGTGTGTGTGTGTGTGTGTGTGTGTGTGTGAGAGAGAGAGAGAGAGAGAGAGAGAGAGAGAGAGAGAAAGTGAATGTGAATGTCTGTGTATATATTTTCTCAACTTCCTGACTTTGCAAGTGTTTCATAAATCTGTAATCATGGTATGCAGATCTGGGTACACCAGGCATGGAAAATGTGATGTTTGCTACAGTTTTCTTGTATATTCTTAGAAGGGAGTGGCTGTGAATAACAGGTTCAGGAATGTGGGATTGTGTTGTCAGAATCTGAACCCTGGCCCTGGGCGCCCCCTGGGCTCAGTAGGTGCTGTTTTGCTGAATTGCTCTTGTTGGCTAGAAGTGATGTTGGCCAGAGGAGTGGCCAGAAGGCTGCCTGATTGTTTGGATGATGAATGCATTTGTCATGGGAGACTGCTTGTTTTTTAAACAGGCATAAAAATATCATTTGCTCAGAGGAAATTGATTCGCACACGAATGTCATGAACCTTGGTGATCTTAGATTGTTTATCTGGGAGATAGTTTGGTCATTGAAGAGCTGAGTTCTAAGGCACAAGAGAAGGTGAAGGCTCTGACTCACTCTGGGGAGTTCTTGGCTTCCTGACCCTGTCCCATCTCCAAATGCTTTGAAAGAGGATTATTGCCCACTCTGCCCCTTCACGACTTGCTAGTGGTGGTATTTTTCCCACAACTTCCTAAGTAATGATCAGTGAGCACTTCTGGCAGGTGGTAGACCTGGACTGTGTCCCAAAACACGGACCATTGTGATAGTTTTTATGTCACATAAAGAAACCCCAAAAGCAGAGCTATGTCCTCAAGAAAGTTGGGGGGGAAAGTCATGTTGTGTCTGGTCCCCAAATTCAGGCTTGGCTTATGGTAGGTTATGGATGTCTGCAACTGGGGGATAACCCTGATTTGTCAAATCTCCTCACTTTAGCCAACTGTATAATATATACCAAATGAACATGAAGTTTTTTTCTTAAATTTGAAGAGTTTTGTAGTGTTAGTATTTTGGGATTTGGGAATAGAAATGTGATAATTTTCATTTTGGTTAGCCTGCAAGCAACCCTTAGAGGAATCTCTAGAAATTATTTTTAGAAACTACAAAGCATTTATCCTAGAGCCTTGAGACAACAAGTGAACTTGTCTTAGACACAGCACTTAGATGCTCTGTTTATATAATGATGAAAATACTTTCATAAATGTGTATAAAGAAAGGAAAAAGGTAGAATATTTTTCTGTTTCAGTGGATTAAATGAATCCTCCCCCTCCTCTCTCAGCTGTTTCTGGTAGCCTCCATCCTGGATTTGTAGGGCATTGGAGATACAGTCAGCAGCCGTGGGAGGACAGTGCTAGCCGGCTGGCAGAGAGTTCACGGCTTCAGTTCTTTGGGTAAAGAACACCTTGCTGAATCTGAACAATCAGCTGTCTATCAAAGTAATGAATCAAGGGGCAGGGCAACAGGGGCTGGAGATTGAGTTCAAGCGCATGGCTGACATTTAATCAATCATGCCTATTTAATGAAACCCTGATAAAACTCTAAACACTGAAGTTTGCTGTAGTTTCCTGGTTGGTGAATACACTGATGTGCGGGGTGCGTGATGCATCCTGACCTGCAGGGAGAAGTCACGGAAGCTCCCTGTCTGGGACTCTTCTCCTGTGCATCTCTTCTGTTGGGCTGTTCCTGAGTTGTGTCCTTTATAAAAAAAAATTTTTCAGTCATAGTCTCATTCTGTCGTCTAGGAGTGCAGTGGCATGTTCACAGCTCACTGTAGCCCTGACCTCTTTGTCTCAGGAGATCCTTCTGCCTCAGCCTCCTGAGTAGCTAGGACTACAGGTGTGCACCACCACGCCTGGCTAAATTTATTAATTTTTTTGGAGACAAGGTTTTGCTATGTTGCTTAGGCTGGTCTTGAACTCTTGGGCTTAAGCAGTCCTCTCACCTCAGTCTCCCAAAGTGTTGGGGTTGCAGATGTGAGCCACCTTGCCCGGTAATAAAACTGTACTTGTAAGTATAACAACAACAAAAAAGTAATGAATCTTTCTTTTACATGGTAGACCTATAGCTGTGATAATGTACTGGTCTTTAAGGCATTTTGTTCCACACGGTGCATGGGAAAGGTGAAATGTTCTCTTGTTGAGTGGTTAGACTCATTCACAGGATGAAACAGTTCATCAGTGTAGCTTTCATAGCTTGGCATGGGAGAAGTTGCTTACCCAGCCATGTGCACTATTTGGAGCATACCTAAGAAGTTGCATCTCGAGCAAGGGCACCCCAGTATTTTGTGGTCATGGCCTATTCTGAATATTGCTAGAATTGATGCTCTGCAAGTTAGCCGCTATGACAGCCCTGGCGTCACAGTGGTCTCACACAGCCCTGTGGCTCTCACACCTTTTGCTCATTTGCCCTTTGTACCCTCCATCTGCCGGACTCTGACTCTCCTGCCATTTGATGGACTCACAAGGCCTTCACCGTGCATGTTCTGGCGAGCACAGGTGCTGCCTTGACGTTACACCATGTCTTTTACCTTTTGCTGTCAGCTGCTTACCCAGCCATGACACATGGTTGTACCGCCTGCTGGATCTGGTGCCTCGTCTAAAAAATACCACCATGCAGGTGTAGATTCCAGGCTGTGGCAAAGCATGTTTTACACCTTGACCAACATTTGACACCACTGTGAAAGGCTCGTGGGGTATTGTTGGGAGCTGTACATGGGTGAAAACTACTAGTGGACCCATCTTCAACATTTTGGGGGACTGTTTTTTTAAAAAAACTTATTTTAAAGCCTTTAACAGTTAAAATCTCAGAGTCTAGGAGTTCATTCTATTACCAGTCTATTACAAGGGCTGACTGTCCTTGGGAGTGAAACATAACCAAACTATTCATACGGTATCATTTTAAAAGACTGTTTTTGGACAGTTGGATTTCTATACACCAACAATAAACAAACAGAAACCCAAATAAAAAGCACAATCCCATTCATAATAGCCACAAAAAATTGAAATACCTTGGCATTCCAAACCAGAGACATGACAGACCTTTACAACAAAAACTACAAAACACTGCTCAAAGAAATCAAAGATGACACAAACAAATGGAAAAATGTTCCATGCTCATGGATTAGAAGAATCAACATTGTTAAGATGTCCATTCTACCCAAGGCAGTCTACAGATTTAATGCAATATCCATTAAATTACCAGCAACATTCTTCTCAGACCTGGAAGCCACAATACAAGAATTCATATGAAACGACCATAAATAGTCAAAACAATCCTCAACAAAAAACAAACAAAAACAAAAAACAACAAAAAAAGTGGGAGTTATCAAACTCCTAGACTTTAAACTTTATTATAAAGCTACAGCAATCAAAAGAGCCTGTTATTGGTACAAGAACAGGCATATAGACCAATGGAACAGGATAGAGATTCCAGAAACAAAACCTGAATTTCTCAACCAACTCATTTTCAACAAAGCCTCCACCACCAACCGCTGGGGAGAGGAGAGTCTATTCAGTAAATGGTGCTGGGAAAACTGACTGACCCCATGCAGAAGATTACAACAAGACCCCTACTTATCACCATACACAAAAGCCAATTCTAAATGAATTAAAGACCTAAACGTAAAACCTCAAACTATAAGAACCTTAGAAAATGCAGGAGATACCCTTATGGAAATTGGAACTGGCAACCAATTCCTGATCAAAACCCCAAGTTCCCAGGCCATAAGAGATAAGATAGACAAGTGGGACCTCATCAACCTGACAAGCTTCTGCAAAGCCAAAGAAACCATCAGGGGAGCAGGGAAACAGCCCACAGACTGGGAAAAGATATTTGCCAACTCTATGTCTGACAAAGGCCTAACATCTAGGTTCTACAAGGAATTCAAATGTGCCGAAAAGAAAAAAACAGCTCCATTACAAAGTGGGCAAAAGATATGAATAGACACTTCTCAGAAAAAGACATACGAGCAGCCAACAGATACATGAAAAAAGGCTCAGCCTCACTAGCCATCAAAGAAATGCAAATCAAAACCACACTGAGATACCACCTAACTCTAGTCAGGATGGCCATCATCAATAACTCAAAAACAACAGATGCTAGAGAGGATGTGGCAAAAAAGGAATAATTCTACACTGTTGGTTGGAGTGTAAACTAATACAACCTATGTGGAAAACAGCTTGGTGACTCCTAAAAGATCTAAAAATTGACCTTCCATAAAACCCCACAATCCCCCTATTAGAAATATACCCAGAGGAACTCAAATCACTCTGTGAAAAAGATACCTGCACATGTATGTTTATTGCAGATAATAGCAAAAATGTGGAACCAATTGTGCTCCCCATTGAAAGAGGATTGGATAAAAAAATGTGGTACATATACTCAATGAAATATTATGTAGCCATAAAGAAGGACAAAATTATGAACTTCTCAGCAACCTGGATGGACTTAGAGTCTATAATACTGAGTGATCTTTTACAGAAACAAAGAACTGAGTATCACATGTTCTCATCCGTAAGCAGACTTTGAACAACTGTCGTAATACTATAAGAAAAGGATTGGTAGTAGCGGGAAACTGTGGTGGGGGGGCGGGGGAGGCAGGATTGGCAGTAGTGGGAATCTGCTGGGGAAGGGAGAGCAGACCTCATCAACAAGGGTACCTGCATAATGAACATTTGTATACGTAACCCTGCTAACCCTGAATTGTACCCCACATCTTTAAAATAAAAAATTTATAAAGATTGCCTGAGCACGCGGGTTCGAGACCTGCCTGGGCAACTTGGCGAGCCCTCATATCTACAATAAATCAAAAAATCAGCAGTGCGTGGTATCGCATGCCTGTAATTCCGGCTACTTGGAAGGCTGAGGCGGAAGGATCGCCGGAGACCAGCAGGTCGAGGCTGCACTCCAATCTGGGCAACAGAGTGAGACTCCAACGCCAAAAAAAAAAAAAAAAAAAAAAAAAAAAAAATTTATAAAGAGAAAAAAATATTTTAAAAAAGACTGTTTTTGATCATCATTTATTCAAATTAGAAAACAAATGTAATGATTCCTTCTCTGATGGTTTTATAAATAAATATCAATTTCAGAAAATTGGAGAGATGGAAGACAAAGAATAGTCCATAATTTCACGGTTAACCTTTTTGTATTTATTTCCCAGTTTTATCCATACATTTTGTTTATATAATTGTGTTCATACTCTATATGTTGTTTTGTGTCTTCATTTTCCCTTAATGGAATAATAGCATTGTGCCATGGTCTGAATGTGTTTTGCGTGCTTGTGTATGATTTTATTCCACCACTCACCTGAATTCTGCCTTGACACATCCTGCCCCCGCCCCTGCTGTACCGTGCATGCGGCCTGGGGGATGCCAACACGTTGGCCTCGCTTTGGCTTCATCATCTTGAAGCCTGTTCTCATTCTTAATCCTCAGCACAGGCCTGGGAGTGGGTTGGAGCCTTGAGTTTTGGAGGAGGAAATTGAAACTGGGAGAGGTGATCAGCCTCAGTTCCTTTGTCTTGACTTGTCTTGACATTTAGGGTTAGACTGTGTCCAAGGTGTCTACAACATGACTTTCTCACAATCATGCAGTTATTAGGTAGGCAGCAGTCTTTTGTTCTTCCCACCACATCAGCGGCACTCTAGTGGGATGATTAAGAGGCCTGTTTGGAGCCTTAAAAAGAACTAGTGCTTAAAAATGTTTATGTATTGAGGAATTTGAACCCCTTTCTCCTGTTGGGTGGTCCTAAACATACATACTGCCTGCTATGATTTATTGTTTGTTTCTCCTCCAAAATTCGTATGTGGAAACTTAATTGCCACTATGAGAGTGTTAAGAGATGGGACTTTTAGGAGGTGAGAAGTCTTGAGGGTAGGGCTTTTGTGGGTGGGATTAGTGTCTTATAAAAGGGTGAATTCATTCCTTTTGTACCTTCTGCCATGTGAGGACATTGCCGTGTTCATCTCCTTTGGAGGAGGCAATGTTCAGGATGCCATCTTGGAAGTAGAGAGTAGCCTGCACAAGACCCTGAATCTACTGGTGTCTTGATCTTGGACTTTGGCCTCCAGAACTGTGAGAAATAAATTTCTATTGTCTGTAAGTTCCTCAGTCTGAGATATTATGTTATAGCACCATGAATAAATTAAGATGGTGCCTGTCAGCAAGCATTGCTTTTTTCCATCTGTTAAGATGTCAAAGCTGTTGATTGTAGCTTTGTAAAGGGCACATGACATATTGAGGACTTACATTGTTACTGGTGACTCGACTTGGTGTATACTCCTATCAGAAACGTTATGCCTCGTCAGCACAGTAGTCATACTTGCTTGCTTTGTATTTGCTTTCTGTTCTCATTGTAGTAGTCCTTTTTGAGTTGCTGTAAAGGAATACTTGAGGCTGGGTAATTTCTAAAGAAAAGAGGTTTATTTTGACTCATGACTCTGCAGACTGCACAAGAAGCACGGTGCCAGCATCTGCTTCTGATGAGGCCCCAGCAGGCAAGTCACATGGCGAGAGTGGAAGCAAGAGAAACAAAGGGAGGTTGCCAGACTCTTTTTAAATAGTCTGCTCTTACATGAACTAGTAGAGTGAGAATGTCCTCACTACCATGGGAGGGCACCTCATCATTCATGAGGGATCTGCCCCCATGACCCAAACACTGCCCACTTGGCCCCACATCCAGCATTAGGGGGTCACATTTCAGCATAAGCTTCGGAGGGGACAAATATTCAAATTATATTGCCTTTCTCATGGGATGGGAATTCACTGCTGAAAGCCAGCCTGAGATTGGCAGGTGTCATAAGCTGAGTGTTTGTGTCGGCCCCTAATTCATATGGTGAAGTCTGTTCTCCAATTTACTGGTATTTGGAGGTGGGGCCTTTGGGAGGTAATGAAGTCATGAGGGTGGAGCTCTCGAGAACAGGATGAGTGTTGTTATAAGAGAACCCAGAGCTCTCTCACCCACTTTCCACTATGTGAAGACACCACGAGAAGTCGGCAGTCCACAACCCAGAAGGGGGTTCTCACCAGAACCCGGCCATGCTGGCACCCTGGTCTTGAACTTCCAGCCCCCAGACTGTGAGGAGTGAATTTCTGTTGTTTATAAGCCACCCAGTCTCCGGTACCTTGTTATGGTAGCTTGAAGGGACTGAGACAGCAGTTTTGTGAGGTTGAATAAGAGTCAGGTAATTGCTCGGCTCGTGACTCAGTTGCAGAAATGTATCCTGTGTCCTCCTGGCCCAACAGCGTAGTGGATCCATCAGCAGGAGGTGCCAGGCATGGGCTCCTCTCGGAAGACCTTTTCCTCCCTAGGGTACTCCCTGAGTGCCGGGATTTCTGATGGCATGGGAGTGAGGGCTGTAGTGTAGACATTTTCTGAGGAAACCTTTTCCCCTCTGGTGAAGTGACTGCCCCACGATGGCACCAGGGCAGGCTGTGTGGGGGCTGCCCCACTCCTGTGAGGACTCTAGTAGATTCACAGGACAGCTAGTCGCTTGCTGGCATGAGGGCCTGTGTGCTGCTCAGGACTCCCTGCTGGAACACAAGTCGGTCCATTTGGAAACACCAGCTGCTTTGTGGTAAGATAGGCTGTTTTGGGGCCGGCTTCTCTGGATGTGTGTACCAGCCTCTTCCCACTCACTTGCTGTGTGACCTTGGACCAGCTGCAGAGCCTCCCTGAGCCTCGGGGATAGAACTGTGCCCGCCTCTGGGGTGGTGAGGCTTCCATGGAGGGGATGAGTGGTAAGAGTGTATCACAGTCCCTGGCACATGTCACGTGTCTGCTACATGCTAGCTGATGATGGGAGGGGCTGAGATGACACGTGTTCACATCGGCACAGCTGAGAACAGTGGCGTAAAGGGTGGGATAAGGCATTTATTACTTTATATTTGGAATTCTTTTGCGGGGACTTTTTTTCCTTTCCCCTCAAAAGAGCTACTTGATGTTCTGATATACTTCGATATATTCCTTTAGGAAAGATGACGGATGACAGTTTGCCTTTCCGTGGGATTTGTCAGGTTAGGCTCTTCCATGTCATCATGGAACTTGAGAATTCAGTATTTCTGGGCAGCTAAATTTCAACAGGGCTACGAGGTGGGAAAAAAAGAAAGCTTACAATAATTGTTGCATATTTAACTGTAATAATAAGGATCAGCTTCTACACTTTGAGGTGTGACTGCTGCAGTCAGACACCCTCCCAGGCGTGTGTGTATGTCTGTGTGCCCTCTGAATGCCGTCTTTCTAATGTTTGTGTGCCCTTCGCCTGAGCCCTGCCGCGTGGTTGAGAGCCAGCTGTTGCTAAGATTGGACATGACTCCACCGCTCATGGGATCCATAGGTCTGTTCAGAGTTTTCCTGGGCTTTTTTTTCTTACCCAGTGTTACTACTGTAGGGCTAAATCTGAGATCGACACCCTTGCATGGGCCTTCTGTCTTTCTAATTCTATCCTTTTCTTCTATCCTTTTGACGAATATCATTTACTAATGAGACTGACAGGTCGTTTCTTCCTATATGTAGGTTGGTTTGTTCCTCCCTGTACTTTACATTCTTTTTTTTTTTTGAGTTGGAATCTCACTCCATCGCCCAGGCTGGAGTGCAGTGGCACTCTCACGACCACCCCAGCGTTGACCTGCTGGGCTCAGGTGATTCTTTTGACTCAGGCTTCTAAGTAGCCGGAACTACAGGTGCACGCTGCATCGTAGAGAGGAGGTCTCACCAAGTTGCCCAGGCTGTTTTCGAACCCGTGGGCTCAGGCACACCCCTCACCTTGGCTTCCCAAAGTGCTGGGATTCCAGGCTTGAGCCACCCTGTCTGGCTTGTTTTACATTCTTGTAGGCACATTTTAGCAGGTGTAGCAGGTAACAAAGGTCACTGCTTAATTGTGCAGTGGTTTGCAGCCTTGGCTGCTCAGGTGTGGGCCGAGAGGGCTGTCGGTAAATCCTAGGCCACACCACAGCTCTCTTGGGTTTTTATGGAAGCTTCATGACATCAGCATTCCTTCCCCCAGGGTATAGGGTGGGACTGACTGGAGGGTCTTAAGACCCACACTCAGAAAGACTGGGAAGATTGTAGTCCTGCTTTGGGGCAGATGAAAGCATGGCAGGCGAAGGTCTGAGGAGAAGGCCCGTCCCTGAGGCTGGACTCAACATTGTAATAACAGACTGTAAGAAGGGCTATGGGAGTTATGAGCCAGGGACCTGGGTGAAAACCATTGTCTGTAGCATAACACCACACCTCCCAAAACACTGGGACTAGAGGCATGAGTATTGCGCCCGACCCATCACCTTGTTTTATCTGGTTGTTACCATGACCAGCAAGAGGGCTTCTTTTCCTCATTTTACAGATAGAACTAAGGGTTGAATGGATTGAGTCATGCGGCCAAAGACATGGTCAGTGTTCTTTCCAGGACTGGCTGTAGAATTGCCTGATGGAGACAAAATGCAATGGACAGAGAAGAAAGGGGAGGCAGTTGGGTTCCAGTTCTGTGTAACTTTCAAGGTGAAAGTAACTAGAGCAATGAAATAGCAGTTCAAGGGCAAACACAGCGGCAGGGTCAGAAGAGTCTTGGGGAAGAGGCAGCAAGAGACTATCCTAGAACAGTGGTCGCAGTCTAGGCTGTGCAGTGAGTCCCTGGGGAGCCTCTGACAATGCTCGTACCCAGGCAGCACCGCAGCCAGTGACATCGGAGTCTGGAGGTGGGCCCAGGCGAGAACCTAGCCCTAGAAGGAGATCCAGGGAATCTTTGATGCAGCCAGAGCCAGAAGGAGAGGACTCAGGGACCCAAATGGTGGGCTCTCATCTCTTCAGAGCCTGGCTTGAAGGGAAGGAAAGGAGTAGAGACAGGGCACGGATGGTGGCAAGGAGGCACGGGCTCCCACGTTGGCAGGGAGGCGGGTACCAGGCAGCTGGTGTGAAGCCGTCTGTCACGAGTATGACTTGTCCTTGTTCCTATGTCACCTTGAGACACCTGTTGGGGCCCTCATGTAGGGGGTACATGGATAGCCAGGAGGACTTGGTTGTCAGTTTCCATGGAGGAGCTGCTAGGAAACATGCATTCCCAGTGATTTTCCACATGAGAATCACCTGAGGAGCCTTCCACATGCGGAGGCCAGGCCCCAACCCAGCCCAATGGAAGCCAAGGCTCTGGAGATGGGTCTTGGGGCATCTGGGGGCCTGGCCGTGTTGCTAGGTGGCAGTGAGAGCCCCCTCCTGAACACGAGCCCATTCCTCACTGGTTCATGACTCTGAGACCCATGGTGAATGAGATATGAGTGGCATTTGCTGTCTCAGGAAACTCAGTAAGTCAGCATTGCGTGTACCTGGAAGGGCAGGAAGTCATCGAGAGCAGACTTCCCAGACCCCTGTGAGAGGCTGGCACCTCCCCACTATTCCATGAGGAGGACTTCAGAGGAGTTCACTTTGGGGGGGTCAGGGTCTCTCTCTCTGTCACCCTGGCTGGAGCCACTACCGTGCCCAACCAGTGGCCATCTGCTTATGAGGACACTAACTGTATTGGATTAAGGAACTGCCAAACTCCATTGTGACCTCATCTTAACTACCATTAAATTTTATTTTCTCTTAATTAAAATTAACATTATGACATCTGCCATGACCCTGTTTTTACATAAGGCAACATCCTGGGACATGAGGGATTAGAACTTCAACATAGCTTTCTTGGGAGAGATACAGTTCACCTTGTAAGAGGCGAGTGGGTCAACTGCTTTGCACACACTTGTTTAATCTCCACACAGACCTGTGTGACGGGCGTTCCTCCCGTGAGGAAGATGAGACTGACTGGGGCGAGGCTACTTGTCCAAGACACACAGCTAATAAGGGGCAAGGATTTCTTGACTCCAGAGGAACAAATGGCATCCCTAAGTTAGACTGACATGGGTTCTTTTGTGGCTTCCCATGGAATGGCGTCTGTATATCTTTTGGGCCTTCCCAGTGCCTTGGGGACATTACCCAGATGTAGGAAACCAGTTAAATACTTTCCTGCTTCCTCACCCATTTCTAGAAGGAAACATCAAGTTGTTTGATTTGTCGAGATGGTGAGGCTAAGTGGAGATTTTTCTTATATTTATGCTTATTTCCATCCTTATTTCTCTAGCAAATTAAGCTTCTCTTTAATCAAAAAAAAAAAAACGAGAGATGCTTTTTAGAGCGTGGCTAATAATCAACACCCTGCTGAGCGTTGCTGGTCTCTTGGGATTCTTTTATGTTGTCATCCTTACCTGAGAAGCACTCAACCTGTTTCCTCTGGTGGCCAGAGGAATGTATGGAAGAGCTGGCTGGTGAGATGACCCGAGTTTTGGTTGTGAAGGCCTGGTGCTGTCATCACCACTCTACCTGTTCCGCAGCAGAATAAATGCCGGAGTATTTTGCAAACAAGTTTTCTGTGTGCTGGCTTGTCTCTGGGCTTCAGAATCTTGAAGCCTACAACAACTTCCCCTAAATGGAAGGCTTTGAACAATCAGATTTCAAGATCAGAATTCCCAGTAGAAAACTCCTGGTAATAAAGAGCCGTCCATGAGTCTGAGGAAGTAGATTGCTCCTGCTAAGGCGCTTCCACTCCATCTTATTAAATTTTAATTTGATTTGATTTGATTTTTTTTTAATTGCTGGCTCCAAGTTTGTTTTTTCCCACAGGTTCTCTGCCCATGGGTGTTGGCAGAGATACAACTTGGGATCAAAAGGGCAGACCTTCTAAAAACAGGTTAGGTGACCACCGTCCTATATGATGTTTGATGACCTTAGAAACAAGGCAAGCTGTCATTTTATCCTGTCTCCCTTTCTCCCTTGATTCTGCCTTGGACCCTGTCAGGGACCCACACATGACTGAGCCTGATCCAAGGCTGTCTTGGTACCAGGAGAGGGTGACAGGTTCTGTGAAACACAAAGACTGGCGGTGTTTTACAGATCAGATCTATATTGTCACTTTTCGAGGAAGTCAGGCCATGGGCAATGGGATCAGATTCACTTCCTTATTTCCATGGAATGGAACCTCTGTTCTTTGTGTTCTCCTATTTAGTTCCAGCTTGCCCTGCTTTCTTCTACTTTTTCTGCTCTCCTGAATTAATGGTTAAATTCCCATCTGTGTGACCCTATGGAGGAGAAGTCGCAGCATCTCAGAGTACATGCTTGGTACCGGCTGAGACTTCTGCGCTGAGACTTCTGCGCTGTGCGTGAGCTTATTTCTAAAAGCAAAACAAAATAAAAAAGAGAAACTCAATTTAGTTCCTGAGATAAATTTAGCAACTGACACATGCATCTTCTGCCCAGTCCAGGCTGAGATCAGTGGGGGTCCTGTAACAGAACCATGCAACTGTTGATGTGTTGCAAGTTGCTGAAAGAGAGTGGCAGATGGCAGGCTTTGAGCAATCGGATTTCAAGATCGGAATCACAGTCAACAAAACTCATTACTTGTAGCATATGCAAACACAGTTTCCTGTATGTGAGTTTTAAGAACTGGGTTCTTTGTGTTTATTTTACTCAAAGGGCTCATTAAACAAATATTTACTGAGTACACACCAGGAGCTAGGTACCCCAGGTGTTGGGAACTGGTAAAGATCCCAGTCTTTATCCCTGTACCCACTTTTACAGCCCTTAAGAAAACTTCTGTAGATTGTAAACATGTAACATTTAGTTGTAGCAGATTGGATATAATTTGATGCCTCTGTTGTCAAAGACGGGAATGTTGACATGAATGTCAGAAGCAAGTATGGGATTTACAGTTTATAGCAAAGGTCATAGAAGAGTATAGGGAACAGTCATGCCAAAGGCTGATGTGCAAAGTTTGACTGCTTTTGGTATACCTGCACACTTGCAAGGCAAGTGGAGCCCACTGTGGCCTCACTGGCTGCCGCTTGCAAGTAATGATGCTACCTCCCCCGGCGAAGGATTAATCAACCCAAGTGTGCCCAGCATGCAGTAGGTGTTCAGTGGACATTTGTTTTAAAAATTGCACGAGTTGCTGTCTTGAAAATCATGCAGCTTGGTAAGCCTGATGAAACAGGCAGACTTGTTCCTTTGCAAGACTTGTTTGTAGTTCTACATGTTCTCAGGGGAGCTCTTTCCACGTGAGTAGCCGGCATCCACTACCGGAGCAGTGCCTTTCATTTTGAACTTGAGCTGGTGGAAATGTCTTCCTTCACTGACCCTTTGGCTCTCATATTGATTTCCCTTTTGCAAAGGAAGCACTCGTGCCTTATCTTATTTATATATTTTTCTCTTATCCATGAACGCCTCCAAGCTCCATTTCCTGCTTTTTATTATGCACAGGGCCATTAAACAAGAGTGTGGTTTGCAAGGTGGAGGCAGAATTGTGGCTGTAACAGCATATGGTTACTGTCAGGCATCAGGCTGCGTTTGTGATTACATCTGGCTGGTAAACGAATTTGTGCCCCACGGGCCAGCCGTGAGTCTTGTTGAACAAATTTAATGGCCTTTCTGCGACTGTCTCTGAGAACCTTTGTATTTCATGTTCAGTCTTGGTTTTTGTTTGTTGTTTGGATTTTGTTTTTACTTGAGATTTCTCAGTATCCTGTGTGGGAGCTTAGTAGTCTAAATCTGTGGCTCAGAAACAGAAAGTCTAAATTGAGATTAGATCTTGTTTTTTTTTTTTTAGGGAAGGTTTCTGAAAAAGATTGTGTGTGTGTGCACACTTGTGTGTGCGTGTGTGTGTGTGTGTGTGTGTGTATTTATTTTTTGGAGTTAGGATCTCATTTTTTTTGCCCGGGATGGAGTGCAGTAACACCAGTCGTGGTTCATTACAGCCTCAAACTCGGGCTCAGGTGGTCCTCCTGCCTTAACCTCCTGAGTAGCTAGGGGTATAGGTGATGCCACCACACTCGGCTAATTTTTTTTTTGCGGAGACGAGGTCTCACTATGTTGCCTGGGCTTGTCTTGAATGCCTGGGCTCAAGCATTGCCCCACCCTGCCTTGACGTCCCAAAGTGCTGGGATTACAGGTGTGAGCCACTGCACCTGGCCAAGATATTCTTTATAACTGTTTCTCTTGATGTGATTTTGGGAGTACAGGTAATACATGTTGGGCTTGTTAAATACAGGATGTTAAAAGTAATAGGTTATTCAGATGCAAATAGGAAGTCTACTGTTACAGTCTGTATAAGTACAGGGTGTATGGGACTGTTAAAATACTTGACCCAAATTGGATACTGTTTCAGTGAACCGAAGAAGTTAGAAATGTTTCACCAAGGGTTCTTTTGAAGTGGCAGGAGCTGTCAAGGGAATGTTGCCTGCACCATTATATTTGATTGCAACATAAGGGTCACAATAACAGAATTTTGTGACCTGTTTGTCTACTCTTCATGCATTAGAGGTTGTAACTTGTTTCTAAAGGAGGAAGATTCAGGATTTAAATGGATACAGTGAGCTTTCTGGGAAGAGCCCAACAGAAAGGGAAGGATGGGTTAAACAGGAGATGGAGCCATCAGTCCTATGAGTGGCTTGTACTTGGAGCAGGCAGGCCCCCTTCCATAGCTTTGGGAGGGCCCTAAAGCAGCACAATCAGTGTCCAGGGAAGAGCCATGGGTGACCCTGAATTGTGCTGGGGTTGGTAGTGGAGGTGGAGGAGGTCACTGTTCCTATCTAACCCGGGTGCCTCTAGCATTTCATTTGAAGACTATCAGGTCTTAAGATCAAGATTTTTGCTAAGTCCTGGGTTTTTTTTGTTTTTTGTTTTGTTTTTTGTCTCTCACTGTATCCCTGGCCTTTCATTTTATAGACTTGATTCGTCTCTTCACCACAAGAAATTAAATCTAGTTGGTCTGCATAGTCATCATGGCAGAAAACCATCTAAGATCTCTGGATGGCTGGGTGGATGGATATGTTGGGGAGTCTTCAGACAAGTGCATTCCTTACGCATCCACAGCAACAAGCGTCAGGAAGACACAACAGTCCCTGTGCTGTTTCGGTTCTAAGGATTCTTGCTGTCGTGCCCTTTGAGCATTACGTCACCCTGCTTGGAGGCTCGGTACAGCAAGACCCCTGCATTTGGTCTGAGGCAAAGCCGATGACTTGGTCTCCATCCAGGGATTATGTATGGAACAACTGGGGGAATGTCAGGAGTGAGCAGTGTGGACCCGGAGCACATTTGTGTTCAGATGTATTTATGATTCATCACTGGGGGAATGAGGTTAGGAAGAATTGCTTTTATTTTTACTTAAGAAACCCAACTGCAGAGATCTCCGCAGTTAGAATTTCACAGGATTTTTAAAAATTGTGGTATAGTATATGTAACATAAAATTGACCACCATAACCATTTTTATATGTACAACTGAGTATCATGAAGTATATTCACATTATTGAGTAATTGCTACCACCTTCCATCTCCAGAATTCTTTTTATCTTGCAGAACTGAAACTCTGTATCCAATAAAGAACTTTCAGTTTTTGAGCGAAGATAAAAAAAAAAAAAAATCTCTCCTTTAATTCTATGTGACTGGGTAGTCAGTCTGGGGCAGTAACTAACCCTCTCCACCCTCCCACCCCCCATTCAGGCTAGCAGCCGCACCCTCTGTCCTCTCTTGGTTTCCTGAGAAAGCAAAGGGTCATTGTGTGGATGTCATTGTTCCTGCGTATCTGGGGTACAGCGTTCAGGTGACCGCCCGTTCTGTTCTTGAGAACCAGAGCCAGAATCCCTCCCTTGAAGTGCCCTTGAAATTATCCCCTCTGGACATACACCCACTCACTAACTCAGGCGTTATTGTGGAATCAGCAGGCCTTCTTCGCCAGCCATGACGAGCACATGACTGCCCAGGTTGTCCACTTAGTTAAAAAGATGAGCTCACCTGGTGCCCATCGCAGGAGCTCCTGCATGATTTAGTTGTCCTGAGGCTTTGCCCATGGATCTGCTGCACTCCCTGGAAATAGCACTGTCGTCTCTTGGTTTAGTGGAGATCTGTGGGAATCATAAGGCGGTTACCCTAAAAGGGACACCAAATTTGTATAAAATGTTTTGTAAAAACAAATTCGAAGTTGGGTAATTTGGATTATGAACTTTACTTTGAATAGGTAAGTTTCTCATGTTGAGAGTGCAAATATCCCCAACATTTAAAAAAATTAAGGTGGTATTTATTTTTTTGAGTTGGAGATCTTACTCTGTGACCCAAGCTAGAGTGCAGGGGCACGATCACAGTTTACCACAGCCTCAGCCTCCGGATTCTGCCTCAGCAAACTGGTTTCCCGGCAGTGGGTTTTGGTGCCCTGTGAATGTGCTGTTACAATTTGATGGCTCGTGTATCATGAAAATCCTGTCTGTTACTCAAGTAGCAGAATTCTCCATCATGGAGCTGCTCAGTTGTATTTTCTCCTCTGGACCCAAAGCTGTTAAGGAAGACCTTTCTTTAATGTGGGGAAAAATGACTTTAGGTTTTCTGGCTTTCGTTATGATGCTTTTATAGAGGGGAATAGGTGATGCTGTTTTTTGTTTTCTGTTTTTGAGGTGGAGTCTCCCTTTGTTGCCCAGGCTGGAGTGCAGTGGCATGCTCATGGCCACTCCAGCATTGACCTGCTGGGCTCTGGTGATCCTTTCACCTCAGCCTTCCACGTAGCCAGAACTACAGGTGCACGCTATACCACGCCTAGCTAATTTTTGATTTATTGTAGAGATGAGGTCTCACCAAGTTGCCCGGGCTGGTCTCGAGTCCGTGGGCGGGCAACCCACTCGTTTCAGCCTCCCAAAGTGCTGGGATTACAGGCTGAGCCACCAAACCTGGCTTTTTTTTTGTTTTGTTTTTAATGAGTTTATTACACTATGTATAAAAACCACGAAGCCATGGGAAGGCTTCTCTGAGTGTCCCTGTTTGCCCTGAGTCAGTAGCTGTCATTTCATCTTCAACTTAGTGCCATCAGTGTACATCAGATCCAGCCAGAATGAAAGAATTACAGTACTATTGCTTAGAAACAAATTATTAGTAGGCCTCTATTTGGGCCCTAATTATAAAACTTGTCACTCAACATCTATCTCAGCCAGAGTTGTTATTCTAAGAGCCTAAAAATAGGAGTGTTGTGCTCACTGAGATGCCAGGAGGATTTTCCTGTAGCGACAGACAAGCCATATGGAATCGCTGCAGAAGGGAGACCAGAATGCTTGATGCAGGCAGCCCTATGGCCCCAATGAGGGACCTTGTTCCTGGAGATGCAGCAAAGAGTTGGCCAGTTGGGGCTTGTGGAGGGAAGAGGCAGTCTGAGTGTAGATGGATGTGTAGTTTTGTGCGTGACAAACTGTTTCTAACCATAATTGTTGCCCAGTCTTTAACTGGTTCTCACCCGGTGGGAGAGACGGTGGGTTCTGGAACCGGAGCTAGGGAGGTGTGGTGTCATCCCTCAGTGCTCAGAGCCCAGCCACTCCATCCTGTCTGCAGAAAGGCGGGTGAGAGGATCAGATGGGAAGACAGGCACGAGGTGCAGAGCATCAGTATTACTTTCTTTTTTTAAAGAGCCTGCTAATAAATATTGCCCAAAGACATCTAGGCTGGGCATGGTGGCTCATGCCTATAATCCTGACACTTTGGGAAGAAGCCACAGTGGGAGGATTGATTGAGACTAGGAGTTCAAGACCAACCTAGGCAACATAGTGAGACCTCATCTCTACAAACAACAGAAAAAAAAATTAGGCAGGTCTGGTGGTACCCATCTGTAGTCCTAGCGGCTGGGGAGGCTGAGCTGGGAGGATTGTATGAGCTCAGGAAGTTGAGATTGTAATAAGCCGAGATTGTGATAAGCTGTGATTGTGCCACTGCACTCCAGTCTGGGCAATAGAGTGAGACCCCGATTTGAGAACAGAAAAAAAAAAAAGACGTCTGTGTCAGTTATCTTCAGCTTCCTTATAAACAGATAGACTGAGTAGGTCTTTATACTCTGTTGTTAGGAGCCAAGCATTAACATTTTGCCATATATTTGCTTTATTTATTTATTTGTGTGTGTGTGTATGTATTTGTCTTTGATCCATTTGGATTTTGCAGGCATTTTACCCTACTTTAAAAATACGACGACGTTGAAGCCTTTTTTTGCCATGCTAACCTTTTTCATTTGCTCAGTTCCACAAAAACTCAGGGATCATTTTTGGCTTCCTGAGTTTTATTCCTCATTGTCACCTTTCCCTTGTCTCCAGAGTTTTGCAAAGAACCGTCACTGCCCACCTCCCTGGGTTTGCTTCTCTGTGGTTTTGGCCCTAGCATGTTGCCTGGCTTCACTGAATCCTCTGGTTTAATCCCCTGGTCAAGTGCCTCTGCCCCCTCTCTCTTGGCTTCCTTCAGGGACAGCGTGTTTGCACAAATGTGGGGTTCACTCTCCCTCTCTTGTCTGCAGGTGGGTACTGGTTGGTCCGACTCAACTCGTCACTTAAAAAGCTTTATATTTTAGAACAGTTTTAGGTTTGTAGAAAAATTGTGAAGATCGTATAGAGAGTTCTGGTATTCCCACACTCAGTTTCTCCTCTTGCTAATATCTTGTGTTAGTACAGTATGTTTGTTGCAATTAATGAACTGATACTGATACATTCTTGTGGTAGGCTAAGTAGTGGAATGTTAGTTACACGGTAAAGGAGAATGAAGGCAGCAGATGGCATTTAGGTTACCAATCAGCTGACCTTAAACTAGAGAGATTATTCTAGATTATCCATGTTGGCCCTATGTAACCACAATGGTTCTTACAACCGGAAGAGGGAATCCAAAGAGAGGACCAGAGTCTACAGACCAGGTAGTATGGGAAGAACTTGACCTGACATTGTCGGCCTTGAAGATGGAGCAAGGGACTGTGAGCCAAGTGGGTGGTCTCAGAAGCCAGAAAAGGCAAGCAGTCGCAGTCTCATCTTGCGCCATCAGAGGAATGTGCCCGTCGAGACCTTGACCTAGCTCAGTGTATTCTCTATCAGGCTTCAGATCTGCAGAGCTTTAGGATAATGAACGTGTCTTGTTTTAACCTGTTACATTTGTAGAAACTTGTCACTGCAGAAGTGGAAAACAAATACAATTACTATTAACTAGAGTCCCTATTTTATTCAGATTTCCTTAGTCATTTTCTGTTTCAGGATCCTATTCAGAATATCATATTGTATTTAGATGTCATCTTGACTGACAGTTTCTCAGACTTTCCTAGTTTTTGATGATCTTGACAATTTATTTTGTAGAATGCCCCTCAGTTGGAATTTGTCTGATGTTTTTCTCATGATAGTCTTCTGGATGATTGGTTTTTGGGAGGATGATCTTGGAGATAAAGTTCCTGTTCATCACTCAGTGTCTAGGGAACATACTATCAACATGACTTATCACTGCTCAGGTTGACCTTGATCACCTGGTTGAGGTAGTGTTTGTTGGGTTTCTCCATTGTGGTTACTTTCTCTCTCTCTCTCTCTCTCTCTCTCTCTCTGTGTGTGTGTGTGTGTGTGTGTGTGTGTAGAGCATCCCTTTACTTTCTGGCACTACAAAACACTTCAGCCTCATCTTGTACATTTCCTGCTCCAGTCCTAGAACGAGCCATTTCTTCAAGGAGCCCTGGTTTCTTTTATTGGAGAATGGTAGTAGAAACCAAGTCTGAGTGCTAGGTGTGCTCATTGCTTCTGGGTCCTTTCAACCAACAGAGCAAGGAAATATATGTTTATATACAAACCCTTGTATATACACATATCCATAAGTATTACTTTATGTAACTATATTAGTCAGGAGTCTCCAGACAGAACTGATATAGCTTCCTCAGACTTTTTATTCTGTCTGGGTCCTCAGCAAGATGGGTGGTACCCTCCCACATTCAGGGCAGATCTTCCTTACTCAGTCCAGTGAGTCAAATGCTAATCTCTTCTGGAAACACTTTAACAGACCTAACAAGAAATAATGCTTTACCAGCTATCTGGGTATCCCTCAATCCAGTTAAGTTGACACCTAAAATTAACCATCCTAGTAACCATTTTTATCTATAGTAAATTAAACATGAGTTCATACCCATGTCTCTGACTTTAATTCATTACCACCTGGATCATTCTTACCTCTTTCCCTTGCCTATCTGTAAATTTCTACTCCGATAGTGGAAAATCTGGCTCTCATGCTCTGCTGTCTTTTTTTTTTTTAATTGTCCATTTCCAGCTCCTTAACTTATGATGGGGTTATATCCCGAAAAACCCATCATAAGCTGAAAATATCATAAGTCAAAAATGCATTTAATATACATGTTCTATTAAACATAATAGCTTACCCTAACCTACCTTAAATGTGCTCAGAACACCTATATTAGTCTACTGGGAAAAATGATCAACACAAAGCCTATTTTATTTTATTTTTTTTAGTCAAGAGTCTCTGTTGCCCAAGCTGGAGTACGTGGCTGCTCACCACAGCCTCGGCCTGCTGGGCTCAGGTGATCCTTCCACTTCAGCCTTCCAAGTAGCTGGGACTACAGGTATGCCCACCATGCCCGGCTAATTTTTTGATTTATTATAGAGATTAGGTCTCACCAAGTTCCCCAAGCTGGTCTCGAACGTGTGGACTCAGACAATCCTCTCACCTTGGCCTCCTGAAGTGCTGGGATTATAGGCATGAACCACTGCACCCAGCCAACACAAAGCTATTTTATAATAATGTATTGAATACAATATACTGTACAGTGCAGTGTCAGATGTTTAACCTCATGATCGTGTGGCTGACTGAGCCGCAGCTTGCTGTCACTGCTCAGCATCATATTGCTAGCCCAGGAAAATGTCAAAATGCAAAATTTGAAGTATGATTTATACTGAATGTTTATTGCTTTTACACCATTGTAAAGTTAAAAAAAAAACTCAAAACATAAGTTGAACCATTGTCAGTCAAGGACCATCTTTACATGTGTAGTGGTGTCAGAATTGCTAACTTATATCTCATGTATTTCTTTGCTTTTCTTTCTACAGACTCCAATTACTTCCAGAATTACTTACACCAATTTCCTATTTCCCCACCCCCTCTAGTGAGTTTGTTTCATACATTTGTAGTATAGTTAGATTGCTGGGTCACATCCTGCATTAAATGCAGGGATTTCTTTGACCCTCCTAAATGATTTGTTTTTAAAATTTGCAAACGTTGAGGTTCACCTTTTCGTTGTAAAGTTCTGTGGGTTTTGATAAATGCACAGTGTCACATATCCACAATTATAATAGTTTTAATGCCCTAAAATTCACCAGTTTTTGGCTAATTTAGTCTCCTCCTTTTGGCAACCACTTGTCTTTCTACCTTTGATATAGTTTTTCCTTTTCATTTGTGTAAATGGGATCATACAGTATGTAGGTTTTCAGGAGGGCTTCTTTCACTTTGCAGTGTCTGCGTTTATGTTTTCTCTGTGTCTTTTCATGACTTGATTATTTTTATCGCTGAGTAATACTCGGTTGAGTGGGTGTACCAGTTTAGTTAACCACTTACTGACTGAAGGACATCTAGGTTGCTACCAGTTTTAGACTGTTATAGATAAGGCTGCTACAAACATGCAGGTTTTCTTGTAGACATACATTTTCAAATAAGTTGGGTAAATACCTAAAAGAGAGCCTTCAGGATGGTATGATAAGGCTATGTTCAGTTTTGTACAAAACTAACAAACTGTCTTCTAAAGTGGCTGTGCCATTTTGTATTACCACCAGCAGTGAATGAGTTCCTTGTAGCTCCACCTTCTCCCAACTGGTAGTGTCAGTTTTTTACCACCTTCTCCCAACTGGTAGTGTCAGTTTTTTAAAAAAAAATTATTTTAACAATTTCACTAGGTATGTTATGGTATCTTGTTGTTTTAATTTTAAGTTTCCCAGTGACAAATAATGTTGGCAACTTTTCATATGCCTGTTTGTCATCTATTTATCTTCTCTGGTGAAGTGTCTGTTCAGATCTTTTGCCTATTTTTAATTGAGTTTTCTTATTGTTGAGTTTTAAGAAGTCTTTGTATATTTTGGATATAAGTCCTTTATCAGATATGCATTTTGCAAATATTTTCTCTCAGTCAGTGGCTTGTCTTTTGATACTCTTAAGTGTCTTTTTTCGAGCAAAAGTTTTTAATAAAGATTGGCGTCAATTTTTTTCTATGGATCATGCTTTTACGAAGTCTTTGCCATACTCAAGGTCATCTAGGTTTTTTCCTATGTTATATTCTAAAAGTTTTATAGTTTTGTGTTTTACATTTAGGTTTATGATACATTTTGAATTAATTTTTGTGAAAGATACAAAGCCTATGTCTAAGTTTTAAAAAAATTTTTTGCATGTGGATGTTCAGTTGTTTGCATCATTAGTTGAGAAGACTATTCTTCTCCATTGAATTGCCCTTGTTCCTTTGCCAATGATCAGTTGATTGTATTCAGATGGGTCTATTTCTGGATTATTTATTCTGTTCATTGACCTGTGTATCTACTCTATTGCAAGACAGTACCACACTGTCTTGATTACTGTAACTTTGTAGTAAGTCTTGGTTGTGTAAAGTGAGTCCTTCAACTTTGTTCTTCTTCTTCAATATTGTGTTGGCTCTTCTACATTTTTACATTTTCATATAAACTTTAGAATCAGTTGTCATTATTTACAAAATAGCATGTAGAGTTTTTATTGAGATTGCATTGAATCTATAGATCAAGTTGGGAGGAATTGACATCTTAACAGTATTGAATCTTCCAACCCATGAACATGGAGTAGAAATCTCTGATTTTTTTCCATCAGAGTTTTGTGGTTTGGTGCATATAGATCCTATGTATAGTTAGGCTTATGCCTAAAAAAAAATCCCTTTTACTTTTGTCAGTGGTATTTCATTTTTTTTTCCATTCCTGGTATAGGAAATAAGTTGCCACATTAACTTTGTATCCTGCAGCCTTACTATACTTGCTTATTAGTTCCTTATGTTTTTCTTACTGATTCTCTGGATTTTTCTACAAAGAAAAGTATGTCATCTGTGAACAAAGTTTTATTTATTTATTTCTTTTCTGTCTATATATCTTTTATTTCCACTTTTTGTCTTATTGTATTAGCTAGGACTTTCAGTATCATGTTGAGTAGAAGTGATGCAAAAAAACCATTCTTGCCTTTTTCCTGATTTTAGTGGGAAAGTATCCCTTTTCTCATCATTAAGCTTGTTGTTAAATGTAGGGTTTTTTTTGGTAGATGTTCTTTAAATAAGTTGAAATGAGTTCTTGATTTCTAGCTTGCTAAGGGTTTTTTTTTTAAAAAAAAAAAAAAAAAAAAAAAAACCATGATTGGGGGTTGGATTTTGTCAGATGATTTTTCTGCATTAATTGATATGGCCATATGATTTTTCTTCTTTAGCCTGTTGATGTGTTGTATTATATTGATTGATTATAAAATGTTGAATTATCCTTGCATACCTGGAGTCAATACCACTTGGGCATGGCGTATAATTCATTTTATGCATTGTTGGATTCTATTTGCCAATATCTTGTTGAGGAGTTTTGCACAGGAAATACTGGTTTGTAGTTTCATTTATTTTAATGTTTTCATTTGATTTTATTGTTATAGTAATGCAAGTCTCATGACTGTAACAGAATGATTTAGAAAGTGTTCCCTTTGCTCTGGTTTCTGAAAGAGATTGTGAAGATTTGTTATCATTTCTTAAGGTGTAGTAGTATTCATCAGTGAAACCAACTGGGCCTTGTATTTTCTTTTTTGGCAGATTAATAATTACTGATTTAATTTCTTTAATAAATCTAGGCCTGTTCACATGAGCCATTTCTCTTTGTGTGAGTTTTGGAAGTTTGTATCTTTAAAGGAATTCGTTCATTTTATTTAAGTTTGTGTGCACAAAGTTGTTTGTAGTGTTCTTTTGTAATTATTTTGATATCCAAGGGATCAGTAATGATAACCCCTCTTTCATTCTTAATATTGCTAATTTGATTTTTTCTTTTTTCCTTGGTTACTCAAGCTAGAGCTTTATCAGTTTAATTCAGTTTTTCAAAGCACCAACTTTTCATTTTATTGTTTTCTCTATTTTTATATTTTCAATTTTGATTTCAGCTCTAATTTTTATTATTTTATTTAGTTTGCTTTAGGATTAAGTTGCTCCTCCTTATCTAGTTTTCTAAGGTAGAAACTTAAATTATTGATTTTAGATCTACTATTCTAATTTTTTAATGGTATAAATTTTCCTCTAAGTACTGTTTTTGTTGTATCCCACATATTTTTCTAAATTATATTATCATTTTCATTTGACTTGAAATACCTTTTAATTTCTCTTGAGACTTCTTGTTTGGCCCATGTGTTATTTAGAAGTCTGTTTAATTTCTAAATATTTGGTAATTTTCAAGCATTTTTCCGTTATTGATTTCCAGTTTATTCCCATTGTGGTCTGAGAGCATACTTTGCATTATTTCTGTTCTTTTAAATTTGTTAATGTGTGTTTTATGGCCCAGGTATGGCCTGCCTTGGTGAATGTTGTATGTGAGTTTGAGAAGAATGTGTATCCTGCTGTTGTTGGATGAAATGTTCTATAAATATTGGATTCAGCTGATTGACAGTGCTGTTAGGTTAACTGTATCTTTTTTTTTTTTTGAGTTGGAGTCTCACTCTGTCGCCCAGACTGGAGTGCAGTGGCTACTCCCGGCCACCGCAGCCTCGACCTGCTGGGCTCTGGCGATCCTTCCGCCTCAGCCTTCCAAGTAGCCAGAATTACAGGCATGCGCTACCACGCCTGGCTGATTTTTAAATTTATTGTAGAGATGAGGTCTCCGCTGCCCAGGTGGGTCTCGAACCCGCGGGCTCAGGCAATCCACTCACTTCAGCCTCCCAAAAGGCGTGGGATTACAGGCTGAGCCACTGAGCCCGGCTGGTTAACTGTGTCTTTACTGATTTTCTACTTGCTTGATCTATCAATTACTGAAAGATAGGTGTTGAAGACCCAACTATAATAGTGGATTCATGTATTTATTGCTTTAGCTTTATCAGTTTTTGTCACATATATTTTGATGTTCTGTTGTTAGATGTCGCGTTAAGGACTGATATATCTTTTTAGAGAATTGACTCCTTTCTTATTATGTAATGCCCTGTTTAGACTTTGAAACTCTCACAGATACTCCAGCTTTCTTTCGATTAGTGTTGGCATAGTATGAGGGGAATCCCCGCAAAATGAAATTTATTTATAAAAGATTGTGTATTCTTACATGTTTAAACCTCAGTCACCCTCAAAGTACTCTCTATTTGATGCAATGCACTTATTGAGATGCTTTTTCCTCTCCTCAAAACAGTTGTTGAACTCATTAATGTTGATGCCTTTTAGTACTTCTGCCGTTTTGTTTTTGTTTCACCTCTTCTATATCAGCAAACATTTCCCTTTGAGGATTTTCTTCATTTGGGAAGCAAAAAAAGTCCCTTGGGATGAGATCTGGTGAATAGGGAGGATAGAGCACAAGGGTCATGCTGTTTTTGGTAAAAAGCAAAAACAAAAAACTGCCGAACACTCAGCACAGTGTGGGCAGGTTATTTGTGTAAATCATCTATCATGAAATGGGCAAACACATTGAAAGCATCTCCAAAAAAAATTTACTAAAGCCAAATGCAGCCTAACAACAATGTTAGCTGGTACAGCTAACCCATGATGCTGATGGGTTCCTAGAAAATTTACCTAGTGGGGGAAGCTTTTAATACAAGGAGCTAGCCCTCCAAAAAATAATTCTGTTTTCTGGGGGGGGGGGGTCTCTCCTTGTATATCTTTCTCCATATTATTTACTTTTTTTCTTCACCCTTCTACTTTTAACCTATATTAATCATGAGTGAGTTTCTTGTGGACAGTGCACAGTTGGGCCTTCTTTTCTTTTTTTTAAATCCATGCTGAAAATCTGTTTTTTAGTTGGTGTATTTAGCCCATTCAAACTAAAGGGATTATTGATATGGTTAGATTAACATCTTTCATTGCTTTGTTTCATTTTTTAAAAAAACCTCTCTCTTTTCACCTTCTCTGGTTTGAATTGAATATTTTATATGATTTTATTTACCTTCCATACAATGTCAACTATACTTCTTAAAAATTTTATATTAGTTGCTGTAAGGTTTGCAATATAAATTTTATTTTAATCTATGTCCAATCTTAAATAATACTATACTGTTTCACATGAAATATAGGTTTTTTTTTTTTTGTTTTTTTTTTGAGTTGGAGTCTCACTTTATCACCCAGGCTGGAGTGCAGTGGCACGCTCACGGCCACCCCAGTGTCGACCTGCTGGGCTTAGGCGATCCTTCCGCCTCAGCCTTCCAAGTAGCTGGAACTACAGGCGCATGCTACTGCGCCCGGCTAATTTTTGTTTTATTGTAGAGACAAAGTCTCACCAAATTGTCCGGGCTGGTCTTGAACCCGCAGGCTCAGGCAATCCACTCACCTAGGTCTCCCAAAGTGCTGGGATTACAGTCTGAGCCACCAAGCCCAGCTGAAATATAGGGCTCGAGCCCAGCCGAAATTTAGGCTTCTTATAACAGAGTATTCTCAAGTCCTATTTGGAAGTCCTCTCTCCCATCTTTTTTGACTTTGCTGCTATTCATTTCACTTATCCATGTACTGTAATCACTGAATACATTTTTACCGTTATTGTTTTAGACATTTATTTTTTAGATCAATTAAGAATAAGAAAGAGAAAATACTTTATTTTACTTTTATTTATTTAATCTTGGACACACTTTCTTTATGTAGTTCTGAGTTGCTGACCTATGTCATTTTTTTCTCTTTGAATAGTTTCTTTTAACAGCTTTTGCTGGGCAACTCTCTTTCAGGTCTCCTCCTGCTGTGGGAACTTTTTTGTCTTCTTAATAAACTCCTGCTTTAAATAAACAATTTAAATATAATTTACCTGGGTCTCGGTTTTTTGATACATATTTTGCTTGGGATTCTCTGTGCTTCTGGGGTCTGTTGTTTGGTGTCTGTCATAATTTGCAAAATTCTTGACCATTATTATTTCAAATGACTGCTCTCTCTCCTTCTGTTACTCCAGTTATGTGCATTTTGTACCTTTTGGAATTGTTTCACAGTTGTTGAATGTTCTGTTTTTTGCTCTTTCCCTTTGCTTTTCAGTTTGGGAAGCTTCTATTGACCTATCTTCCAGTTCACTCAGTTTTTCCTTAACCATGTCCAGTCTACTAATAAACCTATCAACGGCAATCTTCATTTTTCTTAGTTTTTATTTCTAACATTTCTTTAAAATTCTTCCTCAGAGTTTCCATCTCTCTGCTTACATTACCTGTCTATTCTTGCATGTTGTTTACCTTCGTTAGATCTTTTAACCTATTAATCATAGTTACGTTCCTTGTCTGATAATTCCAGGATCTGTTTCACATCATTTGAGTCTCATTTTGCTTGTTCTCTTCAGACGGTGTTTTTTCTTGTCTATTAGCATGCATTGTAATTGTTTTGTCAAAAGCCAGACATAATATTAAATAGTCCTTAAGTGCAGGTTTTGTTATTCTGGTTAGGTCTTGGGCAGTGTTTAATGGTGGCTATAGCTGCAAGTTCCAGGGCTTTCAGATGTATCTGGTGTCCTCGTTTTTCTCTCTCTTTTGTCTTTGGGATTATTTAAGAACTTCTCAGACTGGGTCTGAGTCTTGCAGCACTTTCAACTGTCCTCATTGTCATTATACTGGAGCCTGTTGGTGTGGTGGTCAGGTGTTGGGGAGGGGACAGGGTCTATAATTCTGTCAGTAAATCTCAGTCTTCAGTGGTCCTGTGTTTTTTGTCTCTGGACTATGACTTATAAAAGTAATTTCTGTCCTTCCCGTGTCCATATCCTCAAATGAGATAGAAAAGCTACAGGGGATTGAAGTGAAAGAAATCTACTTCTCCCAACTAGGAAAATACTCTAGTAATGTCTTCTCTGGAGAGTCTGACTTTGTTATGGGGAATGCCCTGAGGATATTGTGCAATGGTTTACTCCCCCCCCCCCCCCCCCCCCCCCCCC
>NW_007258424.1:507722-509296 GCF_000164805.1 Carlito syrichta
ACTCTTATGCTAGTTCATACTGAGCCTCCAGCTATTAATCAAAACGATCATTAAAGCATTCCTACAGCTCATTCCTACAGTTTATGGCTCCAGTGGCTTCAAACAGGGGAAGCAGGTCTTGGCTATGATTCTCTGGATTCTCCATCTCACCCTACATTTCAGGCGTGTAGTTTAGCCGATGACCTTAACTCTCAGATGCATCCAACAAAAATCATTGATTATAGTTTGTTTAGCTTTTTATTGTTGTATGGATGGGAATGATGCCTTTCAAGTGCTTAGTATGTTAGAGCGGAAACTGGAAGTCCCCTTGTGGCTTTTTGCTGGCTGCCCCTACTCAACCTTCCCACCAATTGAAGGGGCTGGGTTGGTCTCAGCATAAAATATCCTGACTTTTGCAAAAGAACCCGAGTCTTGCAGAGAAAAATTACTACTTTCTAGTGAAAAATCATCACTTCTGTATTGTGGCTGTATACGCTCCCTGCTTCCTTCTTTTGATGTTGTCTCAAGTCCCATGGGTTTTCCTTAGGACCATACTAGATACTGGAATTCTACAGCAGATCTCTTAAGTTAATGGGAAGTGGCAAGTATATGTGGGTGTGGAATGGATGGGGGCCTTTAGCACTCTTGCTAATCTTCTTCAACCTCTCTGTCACTGCCTGTACCCTCTCCATCTTGATAATCAAACAGGTTATTCAATTTCATGCAAATGCAGTTTAGCTCCCCAACCTGGTGTTTCTAATCTCTGAATTCTTCTAAACTGATGCTCCGATTCTGTACTAAAGTGGCAACCTCTTATTCAGCAGAGAGCTTTCCAGTCCCCTCTATCATCTGGAACTTAGGAGCAAACTAGAAAGGAGGAAAGAATTCTGAACAGCCTAAGAAGTAATTGCTATAAGAACCCACCTATTCTTCTTTCTTTCCTAAGGGTTATTAGGTCAGGCAGAACAAGGAGCTGGTAGAGGTGGTGTGTATGGGCAGTTGGAGCCTGGATGGGATGAGGAAAGCACCTGCTGGGGAGGGGATATTGGTAGCAATAGGAGGCCTGATCAGATAAGTAAATAGTTTAAGGATCATCGAAACCAGGTTTCTTGGTGTTGGAGAAGGGAGCTGCAAATATGGAAAGAAACGAGAACACTGTGATACTGGATTGCAATTGAGGTACTGGTGTGAATTCAGTTTTTCTCTATGTAGATATATATGAAAATACAAATAGATATATTTATTTATAATAGATGTGTCAATAAATGTGTGTATGCATGTGTGTGTAAGTGTATAAATGCATATACAGTTGACTTTGGAATAATGCTGGGGTTAGGGGTCTGACCCCTGTGCAGTCGAAAAGTCCTCATATAACTTTTGACTCCCTGAAAGCTTAACTACTAGTAGCTTACTGTTGACTGGAAGTCTTACCAACAAAACAGTTGATTAATGCATATTCTGTATGCTATATGTATTATATACTGTATTCTTACAATAGAGTCATCTAGAGAAAAAAAAATGTTATTAAGAAAATTATAAAGAGCCAGGCTCGGTGGCTCAGCCTGTAATCCCGCGCCTTTGGGAGGCTGAGGTGA